>NC_081412.1:533490615-533798948 GCF_030272615.1 Cryptomeria japonica | reverse complement strand
TAAAAGCGCATTCTAGAACAAGTGTCCTCATTCTTTGTAATTTCAACCTAGAACCTAAAAATAGAGCCTGTGTGGGATCCTCGAGGGTTGTTTCTTGACCAACTTTGAATTTTTTATGAAATTCCCCTTCTTTTGTGGGTTCACCTGGTTATCAGAATGTCTCAGAGAGTTCATAATCACTGGAGGATTTGTCTAAACCCCATTCTCATCCATTAGAGTCAGTGGAATAGTGGCTCTCTTGTTGATCATTAGAAATCATGATTTGTAATGCTTCTTCTGATTTGTGAGTGTTTACCCCGGAAGAGATGAAACCAAGCCCTTTTGAGCACTGATTTTTAAAAGTCAATTATGGTTGCAAAGGTTGAGTGATACCTTCTTTTCTTAAGCCAAGAGAATTTTTACCATCGTACCCAAACTTTTGTAGGATCTTGAATCCTTGGCCATATTTTTCACATGGTATCTTGATGTGATTTTGTGTACTATCTTTAGGGTCTTTGTAAAGTATTTTGTATAAGTCTTCTTCTTCCATTTTACCCCACTTTTGGAATATAGTAGGATCCCATTTTAGTGCAATGATAGATACCCATTTAGAAGGATGTGGTCATCCATATTCTTTTGGTGAACTCATAACTTGTCGTAAGCACATGGTTTGATTCAAAGTGTAGTCACCCATGCCTTTGTCCTCCTATTTCCCTTTAAGCTCACCTTGCTTTTATGTTGAAGGTTTTAATGATTCAGGGTCAATATATGCAGAAGATGGGATAGCTTCTCTATTAATTGGAATTATCATCTCGGCTTTTGGCCTCAAGTTATTGTAGTATATAAATGGATTAGGATCACCATTAATTGTTACTTCAACTCCATTATGAGGAAACTTAATGCATTGATGGTGTGTAGATGGGACTACTCTCATCTCATGAATCCATGGACGTCCTAGTAATATGTTGTATGTGAGATCCAGGTCTAGGACTTGACAAACCACGTCCTTTGTAACTGGCCCAACTCTAAGAGGCAAGGTAACTGTGCCTTTGGCTAAATGCTTTTCATCATCATATTCCTTTATGGTAATTTTGTTTGTAGCATTCACAGCTTTATCTGAATATCCCAATTGTATTATTGTGTTTAAAGTACATATATTGAGACCAACTCCTCCATCTATCAGGACTCGTTTTATTCAATGTTTGTGTAGGAAGGCTTCAATGTGTAAAGGTGCATTATGTGGTTGTCTCACAGAGACATCGTCATCTTCTGTGAATGTAAGAGAGTGTGGAACAGAAAAGTATCCCACCATGGATTGAAACTAGTCCATGTTCAGATTAGTGGGGACAATAGTTTCTCTCAAAGTTTTATCAAGGATGGCTTTATGTGTGGGGGATATGCGTAAGAGCTCTAGGATGATGATAAGCATGAGCATCTTGCCTAACTATTCTACCAGATCGTACTCAGGTTTGGTTGATGAGGAAGCGGTGGTTTTAGCTGGAGCACCTTGAAAAGTGACCTTACCTCGACGAGTTGTAACATTACATTCAGAGGTAGGTTCAGAAAAGATCCAATTCCTTTTAGGACAACTTTAGGTCTTTGGGTAGAATTTTTTAGGCATTTTGTCCTTGATGATAATGGTAGAGAATAATTATCCATAAAAATGTGATTAACAGTTGAATCATAGTTATACGATGCTCTGGTATAGTTGGTCTACTCATATGTGGCTTTGACTTTTACCTTGTCATGTTTAGGGAATGGTTCCTTAAATATGTCATGTTCTTGATTGGATGAATGTTCTTCAATCTCAATGTCACCTCTATCACTAAGATCTTGTATGATATTCTTCAGCTGATGACAATTTCTTGTTTTATGTCCCTTGCTCTTGTGGTATTTGTAGTACTCATCGTCATTCCACCAATTTGGTTTGACTTTTGTCTCATATGGAGGATTATCTAGAGTTGTTATTATCTTTTTTGCCACTAGCTTCTGAAAGCTGACTCAAGTGGTTCTCCCAATGGGGTGTATTTCCTTCATGGTTTAGAAGTTGTTTGAGTATTCACTTGGTTGTTTGTAGAACTTGATCCAAAAAGAATGATTTTGGGTCTTACTGTATTAGCATCAACAACACCATCATTTACTGTGTTCTTTTTTTTGTTCCAAAATCATGGCTTGTCCTTTCCTTTAAAGTCCTCTTTGTTTTCTTTGAATATCTTAATTACTCCTTATTCGATTAAGACTCTCTATTGCTAAGCCTTTCTTAATGACGTCCTTGAAAGTGGACAAGAAAGCTTTCCTTAGATCATAACCAATTTTTCTATGGACATTTTGTGTGAACATCTCTACCATTTGTTTTTGTGGAATTTCACAAGAGCATCTATTGGCTAAATTCCTCCATCTTTGTAAGAATGATGAAAATGACTCCCCATCCTTTTGCTTGGTATTATACAAAGTGGTGACTGATATGTCTATCTCTATGTTGTATGAGAAATGTTGGATAAAAGCTTCTGCTAGATCACCCCAAGACTTAATTCCAGGTGGAAGTTGGGAGAACCATTCCATAGTTTGATCACCAATCTATTAAAATGGGGATCCTTGATGGAGTCTTCCACTTCTACTGAATGTATGTAAACGTTGTCTATATTTTCATTGTGCATATTATTGTTATTTGTGTTATCCACATTCTCAACATTTTGAGTGTTTCTATAAGGATCCATGTCAGGTAATGTGGTATGGTCATAATTGAAGAAGATATCATTGTCATACTCATAGGCACTCATGTTTGCAGACTCTTGAGCCTCTTTAGCTTCTCTCCTAGATTTTTGGGAACGGGTTTCAAACATGAACTAGGTCTTGACCAAAATGTGTGAGACTAGATGAAAATGGAAAGAGTATGGAAGACCAAGAGTTGGATGGAATGTAAATGAATCTGAGGTGCACTTGTAATGTCCAAAGCGTAAGACCAATTATGTATGTAGTAGAGTAGGTGTGGCTTCCAAAGAGATGATAGTTTCTCTTGATGAGGTAAGTTGACCTTGACTCTAAGTAAGACCAAATGAGACCCAAAGGTGATAGACCTTGATGAGGGACCACTTGGCAAAATGTTGTTGTATGTAGTGTGTTGACAAAGTAAGGCGAGGGCAAGAAAGTGACCTTTTGACTCAAGTTTAGACAAATATGAATGTAATGTAAGGTGTAAAGCAATGATGAACTTCGTGAGACCTAGAAATAGGCTGAATGCTAGATGAAAATCTAGAGAAATGACCTAGGAAGCTCAATAAGTCTGAAACTGACTGCTCTTGTTTTTGTCGGACTGCAAGTTTTTCCAATTTTGAACATAGACGTGCATGTATACTTCACAGACTTTGTTAAATGGCACATAAATTTTTGAACACTACATAGACAGGTTTCTAAGATTTTGTAAATGCATTTTTTCTTATGATGACACAGATGCATTTCTGAGATTTTGTAAATGCAGTTTTGCTTGTAATAAGACAGACGTGTTTCTGCCCTTCACAGACACGGCTAAATGACAAAGATGTTGTTTAACACTACATAGATGCATTTCCAGAAACTGTCTAATACCTCTGCCAAAACCTTGCTGGTAAATGATTCTGCTTACATAGAATAATCTTCGCTCTATTGTGCTTCTTATTTGCTCTAAAGATAAACACATCAAAGTGCATATACAATTATCCAGTATCATATCCCTATCTTATCACATATATTACTTACATACACACATTTCATTACTTACTTCTATTAACCAAATGACCTACAAGATCTCATACATATATGAGTCTTTACAATACATCATGTCCTCCATACAATTATAATTTACATTACATAAACAATATTATTTCCAAGTCGGCTTTGGATGGTATGATTTGTTGCTAGTGTAAACTAGATGCTGGTGTGAATAAACTTGTTGTATCTATCGATGCTGGTATGTGAAGTCGATTGCCAATAGAACCTGTGAAACCTTGTTGCCACTTTGTTGCCATCAATGACAACATCTACCATTCTCATCTGAGTGTATAATGCCAACAATCTCAATCCTACTATGTTTTTAATAGATTATTCATAGGAATCCTAACATCCATCATGCATACCAAATCATAAGGGGACTTTCCTGAAGATTTTTTTATTGTAACCATATCAGCCCATAGTGCAAGGCTACTATTGGAATCCCATGAATTATTGTTCTTTCTTATTATCCTCTTTATGATCTTTATAATGTTAGTCTCTCCAAGTGAATAGGTATAACTTAGCAAGGCTTGAAAAACCTTCCTTGCTTCGATCTCCACCAAACTTGAGAGGGTATTCCTAGTTCTAAACCTATGTACTTGATAATTCTATGACAACCCATAATGTACAGGTTCACAAATGGTAGATATTTCTCAAATATACAGGGATTCTTCAAACAATATCTTGTTTAATCTTGATCCCACTAGTTTGAAATCTAACTGAGAAAAATAATTTATAATGCATCTCCCTAAAAATATGAGAGAATGATGAAAATACACTTTCAGACTTGCCCTCTAAACCATTAATGACCCTAGAGATGCAACACTTGAAATAAATTAAGCAAGAAAGAAAAGAGGAAGAAAGGAAATGGTATCTTGATCATTTTTATATGTTTTAAAAAAAATCCCAGACAACGCCAATAGACCAATGCTTATTCCTAGGGCACAAAGTCAAATCCTAGACTAAGAATACAAACCCCAAATAGAAGATCAATTCTAATTAGTGATCCTATTGAGTATTAATGCCTAACTTTAACACAAATCCTCATGTTGTTGCACAAACCATTCTTATTAGTCTATAATATATTTCCAAATTCATTGTAACCTGCAAATAGACTTTAAATCCTTCCTAGAAGGAAACCCATATACACAGTTTGTTGGAAACCGATAACACTAAGAGGGGGGCGAAGCAATGTTATATCAGAATGATAAGTTTTAGCCTTATTAAAACATGCATACACCAACCGGTATATTGACACATACAGAATTGAAATAAGTAAAGAAACCAATAAGCCAATCACATAAATCAGAACCATAACATACAAATTTTTATGTGGAAAACCTCAAAGAGGAAAAACCATGGTGGGATTTGTGAGCCACAATATCAATCCATTGGCTATATGAAGAGATACTACAAAATATGAGGGACCTGCACTTGCAGGAAGGCTTACAGTCAAGAGCACATTGCTCAATCACAAAGGGATGCTCACTGACTACATAAAATTCTAGACTACAGTCCAAAGAAGTGTGAACTACTAAGATAGCATCTTTTATGCCAAAATATAGTTTTGGTTTAAGCTTTGTCTATTCCAGTCTAAAACCCTAAACCCTTTACCGGAATAACCCTTACATGAATTTTCTCACATGCATGATCTCTCTGATGTAATTTGCATCATATTACATTTGCATATCCATAATCCTATCTTTTTTCTATTTATCAAAATGATCTATCAAATTGACTTATATACCCTATACAAATTTACATGCCTTATGTCGGCTTACAAAGATATATACAATATCAAATTACATGTCAGTCAGATAATATAAATGCATAAACATTAAAATCAATTGTCAATGTCGGATCCAAGATATGTTGGCCTCCAATACTGATAACCTTTACTAAACCATGTCGGCCTGCATTGCCGGTGACCAAAGAAATCCTTCTCTCCTGTCAGTGCCGGTGTTAGTGTTGGTGTAGTATCTGTCAAGTGCCTGCCAATACACAACTAATTGAAAACATGAAGCAGGAACACAATAACATGTTGCCATCAATGACAACATAGTGAAACCAACCATTGAGTGTCAATTGCCAACAATCTCCCCCTTTGGCATTGATGGCAACACTCATGTGAAAAATGGTCAAGGTTTCATATGTTGGTTTCATCCTGCCCCACTCCCCCTGAGCCGAATATGCAAAAATACTTCGTATCTTCATAACTCCATAACTCCTCCTAATGTATACAACTCCTTTTATTATTTTTCACATCTATACTACTTCCCCCTTTGACATCAATGCCATCCAAAAATTCTAAAAAGAATGTCAAAGAAAAACAACTGTACAATGAATATCCCCAAAAATGTCTTTCTAGAGGTTGACAAATTTCAAATTTTTTCGATAAGCCTTCTCTAGTACCCCAAGATAAGTATCCTAGCCTTTTTTGAATGTGTCAGAAATAGATACAAGTCCAGTCAATATATGTGCAAAAGACTCTTTCTCATTGACCTCTGTCGGTGTGGGCTTTCCCATCATATCTACACATTCTTTCTTATATACACTGAGTGAATCCAACTGGAGACTCACCAAGCCTCTCAGACTTCTAGCTCTTCTTATTATTTTATCTCTTTCCTTCTCAAGAGCATAAATTTGGTTCTCCAAAATTAAAATTTAACCATCAATTGGTGTAGTCAATGAAATCAGTTCGTCAAAAGAATTAGTTATATTTGCAATTTTCTCCTAAATTTCTTCTATCTTTTTATCCACATTAGCTGTAAGTATTTTAGTGTTACAACATACCCTATATATATTTGCATATTTCTTCAAAATAAATTCTACTAGTATCAGCTTCTCATCAATCTTTTTCTTCTCAGTTTCAATTACCTGATCAAATGTAGCTCTCTTAGCCTAAGTAAACCTTTCTAGTTCTTGTCGGTTTGAGATTTACTATAAGGATTGAAAATCCTTTGAAATATGCTAAGTGATTATCTTAAGCTTCCTAGATGGGCTCACTTCATTTTCAATCTTACACTCTGGGACCAGTCGATGTAAAACAATGATTGATTGATCTATAATCCCTTTATATGTGGATCCCTCCTTCATTATTTTTTGTGTTGGCATCATCATCAGTTCAGTAGGACTCATCTCTATGATGTTTTCTTTTCTACCTGTGAGGTGTCAATTGACAACAATGATGGACCAACAAAAGGTTCCCTGTCGGATTCCCCTACCTTCTCCTCTAAAGAGTTATCCTTTATAACCTCCTCACTTGCATCGGTGGTTTCGCCACTTGGTGCATGCAGTTTGTGTAACTATTGGTTCCTTTGTAGGAACTATAACCTTAACCTATACATTTGTATCCGGAGGACAATTATCCTCATTATTAGTATCTTGTACAATATTATCTTGTTCACTCTTTGTATTAACCGGTATCTCAATATTTGTCTGTATATCTATATTTATCGGGGGCTCAATTTCCACTATCTTAATATTTTTCAAAACTGAGGGTGAAGTACCCATAATCCCCTTTCCTTTTCCTTCAACTAGGGTATCTACAGTGTCTGTCTTGGTTTCTGGTGAAGTAAAGAATCCTCTATTTTCTCCAAGAAATTTAACCCATGCTTTTTGAGTCTCCTTTATTATTTCATTTACTCTTCCTAGCATCAGACTAGTTATCCTATGTTTGCTATTGAAATTTATTTTGTTTGCCACCTCAAGTGTCTTTTCCATTTCATCTGGAGCAATATTAACACAGATAGATAATAGCTCTTGAATTCTAATATGTTTATCTTCTTGCATAGTTGACAATCTTCTAGCATCTAACATATTATACAATTTAGTCAATATTTGATTTTCTATTTATATTAAGGCTTTCTTATAAATATCCAAGTATAATAAGATTTCTTCCTCTACCTCTCTCTGTTCATCATCCTCTAAGTGTTCATAATAAAATTAAACATTCTTCAACATGCTATCTTTGGTGATTTCATCTACTAATTCTGCACAAGTTCTAGGTGGTATGATAGTCACATTACTAGATTCAATTGCTAAGTTGATGCCACTCTTCTTCTTCCTCTTTATAGTACCGGATGTAGCTGAAGTTGTAGCTTTTGGTGCTTGCTTTTGTGCTGGTATTTTGATTGTAACATTCTTAACCAGTTTCTTATTAGCTTCTGCCTTTGTTTCCTCTGGTTTCTTCCTAACAATGCTCTTAAATGCCAAATGGTGTGTCATCCTTAAATTCTGATTCTTCAGTAATAGGCTCAATACAAAATTCAGGATCCTTCCTCTTTCTACCTTTCTCTGGGACAACATCAATTAATTCTTTGAAGTCCTTTGAGACCTTCTCCACAAATTTTCTTTCTTTAACTTCCTACTTCTCTATTTTCTTCAATTTTAACTCTGTTTCAACCTCTTGAGTTTTCTATTGTGCAGTACCACAGGGCTTCTCTACCTCATCTATTGGTTCTTCAATCAACATTTTGGCATAGGCATCAAGAATCTATGCATCCACCTCATAGCCCATTTCTACTATCCAGATCTTTTGGGGCTTAACTACTTCCATGAGTGTGTCATCCTTGTTTACCATGAAGCATATGTTGGTTGAATATTTTTCTATAATATGCTCAGGTACCCTTACCCTAGACCTCATAGATTTCTAGAATGATTTGAAATATCCCCATACCTTATCATTTCTCTAGCTTCCTAAAGCAACATTTGACTATTTCAATTGTCTTCCTACTGAGATGTCAAAATCTCATTGCCTCTTACCAAAATTGGGTGTATCATTCATGAGATATAACATTAGGAAAACTATCAAGTCTCCATACCAAAATGTACCCTTATTTTCTCCCTTAATCTTCCCTAAGTTTATTAACAACTCATCTAGCATCCAACCGCATAGATCTAATTTTACATTCTCTCTCATCATTTTGTATGTAGTCAAAATGCATGAACTGGAAATAGAATTCAGTCGGTTTGACTGAGTTACCTTATACTCGATGATCATGCTACCAAATTTGATGTTCATGTCAGTGATAGTGCTCACTTTCATGGATCTTTTGTCAAATGTTGTGTTGGTGATCTTTCTCATGATATCATTTGAGACCTTCTTGTCTGGATGTTTCCCAATCGATGGCAAACCATTTTTTGCCCAGATGGCTTCCTTGGTAATTTTGTAAGGTCTGTTCATCCATATAAACTCCCCATGTACTCTGCTCAAAATGTATCTGATTATCTCATCCTCAAATTTTGGAATATCCAAAATGTCTGTAAACCTTAGGTCTTCAATATGTTTGTATGTCGGTTTGATGTTTCCAAATTCTCCCATCAGCTCACTCATATACATTCCCTTAATTTCTGAAGTTCCCAAATCCTTGATGTGACAGTGAATATATTCCCTAACATCCTCTACATAGACAAATCCCTCTGGAACATGAGAAAATGCTCCAACCGGATCTTCTAGGGTAGCCACATGTGGATACCACTTGAAAATTATCCTGGGGCAGTCCTTGACCTCTACTACAATCAGGTTTGCAACAAAAATAGGAATAGATGATGATCCCACTTCCATGTTTAAAGATAAATACCTTTTGATTGCTCTTAGTGAAAACCTCCAACAAATTCTTCTAGACATCGGTGAGATCGCTCAAGAAGAAATCTGATTGTTTTGAATTGCCTTTTATTTCTCTTAGTCACTCTAAATCACTTTGAAATCACTTTGAATGCAAGGTGATCAATAATGAAGTGTATTCAACCTTTTAGCCTTTGAGAAAAACCCTAATCTTCCATTGACATAAATGACTGTCGGTGAAAGATACCGGATCATGCTCAAAACATATCCATGCTAGATAATTGTCTCCAATATCTGGAACATCTTCTAGAACCTCTTCCTGAGGCATATGCAACATCTTCATGAATTTGGCCTACCCCTAAGTCATCTGCCTCAGTTATTGGATGAGCTCCCTGTTAGTGTAGGAGCAGCCTCTACTACTAAATAAGTAATTGGTGCATTCCCATTTGATGATTGTTCTTTAGTCTTTCTAACCCATCTCTAAGTATGATCTTGCCGGATTTCACTAACCTTATCTTTTCCTTTCTCATATGAGCCTCCATTACCAACTGATGGTTCTATGTTTCTACAGAATTTAGCAATATGTCCAACCTCATTACATGCATAACATGTAACATTGTTCCTTTGAATTGCTTTGCTAAAAATGGTGAAATTGCTTGCCCTGCACTGATTAGCCATATGTCCAAATTTTCCACATGCATAGCATTTAACATTGATTCTACAATCTTCTATTTTATGACCAAACTTATTGCATTTAGAACATTTACCAAGAGTAGAACCAGCATTTTGATTTGCTTTGTTTCTACATTGCCTATCTATGTGACCAAATTTATTGCAAACAAAACATCTACCATTGAATTTATAAGCATTAAATTTCCTTACCGGTGCCTTATGGTTTTGATCTTCATTAGCAGTACCGAAAATCTATCCTTGCTCAAACCCAAGTCGACTAGAATCTCCAATCTTCCTTTGTCTCTTCAATAACTCATCTAGTTGTGCTCAGATAATCTTGAATTTTTCTTTTTACTCACTTGCAGTAGTTAAATCTTCTCTCAGAATTATCATTTGTCTCTCAAGCTCTTATTCATTACTCTAGGATTGTACCAAATCAGTTCTCAACATATCATTTTCATGAACCAACCTACCACATTCTTCAATTTTATTCTTTAGGGATACAACAAGATTTTCTTCCTTCTTCTTTCTATCCTCAATCTCCTTAGACATCCTCATAGTTATAACTTGCATTTCATTCTTCATAACCATGTTTTCCTGAATCAATTTTTGACATTGTTCCTTAAGTGCATCTTTCTCTTCATCATCCTAACTTTGCAAAAGTTCCTTCCTCCTATCTTTAATAGATGATAGCCTCTCTTGTAGGACAAGAATGAATTCTTTAGTAGAATTCAATTCATCTTGTATCTTTAAGCTCTTCAACCTTCCAACATCATAATCTTCAAGTGCCATCTCAAGCCGCTTCTCCAAAGCCATATCCATGGATTTCGGTTTCAGGATCTTCCTCAAACTATTAAACTTCATCCAAGGCACAAGGCTCTGATACCAATTGTTGGAAACCAATAACACTAAGAGGGGGGGTGAATTAGTGTTATACCAAAATGATAAGTTTTATCCTTATTAAAACATGCATACACCAACCGGTATACCGGTACATACAGAATTGAAAGAAGTAAAGAAACCAATAAGCCAATCACATAAATGAGAACCATAACACAGATTTATACATGCAAAACCCCAAAGAGGGAAAACCATGGTAATATTTGTGAGCCACAATATCAATCCATTGGCCATATGAAGAGATTTTACAAAATATGAGGGGCCTGCACTTGCAAGAAGGCTTGCAACCTAGAGCACACTACTCAATCACAAAAGGAGCCTCACTGACTACATAAAATTCCTTACTACAATCCTGAAAAGTGTGAACTTCTAAGATAGCATCTTTTATGCCAGAATATAGTTCCAGTTTAAAATTTGTTTGTTCCCGTCTGAAACCCTAAACCCTTTACCGAAATAACCCTTACATGAATCTTTTCAAATGCATGATCTCTCTGATGTAATTTGCATCATATTACATTCACATATCCATAATTCTATATTTTTTCTATCTATCAAAATTATCTATCAATATGACTTATATACCCTATATAAATTTACATGCCTTATGTCAGCTTACAAAGATATACAATATCAAATTACATGTCAGCTAGATAACATAAATGCATAAACATTAAAATCAATTTTCGATGTTGGATCCAAGGTATGTCGGCCTCTAATACCAATAACCTTTACTAAACCATGTCGGCCTGCATTGCTGGTGACCAAAGAAATCCTTTTGTCCTGTTGGTGCCAGTGTTGATGCTGGTGTAGTATCTGTGAAGTGCCTTCCACTACACAACTAATCCAAAACATGAAGCCGGAACACAATGCCATGTTGCCATCAATGACAACATAGTGAAACCAACCAATTGAGTGTCAATTGCCAACATAGTTACACATTGACATGAAAATTA
Organism: Cryptomeria japonica; assembly: GCF_030272615.1. Lineage (NCBI taxonomy): Eukaryota > Viridiplantae > Streptophyta > Pinopsida > Cupressales > Cupressaceae > Cryptomeria > Cryptomeria japonica. Next base: position 533,787,131 of record NC_081412.1, on the reverse strand, counting down.
CCAAGATAAGTCAAAATATCTTTACTATTGTGATTCATGTAAAATTCACTAATACAAATGGAGACAATTCCTGCAATAATGCAACAATATCCTCACAAGCTAATTGAACTCTACTGAGAGAAATTCATACATTGTTTTTAATGAAACTACCCCAACACCAAACTATTCACCACCTTGTTTCTAGTTGCCTAGAAGATTAAAAAAATCATAATCCCCTTTTTCATGGTTATGGTATTCCTTTTATAACAATAACAAATACAACAAGATACTGGTCATTTACATGTGTCAAGTATCTATTTCTCATGCATGCAAAGAAATACTCCCTTTATGAGATCTAAACAGAAAAGGACAAAAATTAAACTGTATGCACTAGAATCCATCCTTGGGAAAAATAAGATGTCATTAAATACCAACTTATTGAGTTGTGCCATCATTGCATTGCTAATGGCTTTAAGGATAAGAGATCCTCACTAGATAAATTAGAGGATGAACTCAAGGAACTAAAAGCGAAGCTAAAAGGAAAATGTGGGGATCAGGAATAGGGGGTCCATTATTTCTCCCCTATCCTCCTTTTTCTTGTAAGTAGAAAATGTGTGTGTAATTTATTGAAAAGATAAAATAAGAAATTGATAGATACATATCTAAACAAAACTCAAGACTAGGATGTTCAATAATAAAGAAAATTAGATAGACAAAATAAAACTAATTAAAATACAAACTCCATATTCTTCCTTTGAATTTATTATCTCCTGATTTGATGTGTGCTTTCTATATGGTAGATACTTGATTGTGCTCCCTGATAGTGAATTCAAGATGATAACTAAGAAGATGTGAAGCAGTCACCAGTGAGGAGGGACCTCAAAGAGATCAATCTGGACTGGTCAGTAAGAGTAAACACAATGGAAACACAAAGATATGATGGAGGCAATACATAACGGATTGTTTTATTGCATGAAAAGTGATGACATCCAACCAGTAACAACCGGGTTACAACATACCAGCTCACAGGCCTAGTAGAACATACAGAAAAGGTCACAACAAGGACCTTGAATCATAAGATCTATCTTCCATGCACACTCTAGCTACTTGATTCTCTGATTGATTACATTCTAATGTACAATTATATATATATATATATACATATATATATATATATACATATATATATATATATACATATATATATATATATATATATATATATATATATATATATATATATATGGATCCAAAGGATGTAGTTGGCCAAAAAGGGATCAAAACCCAAAGAACAAGACCCAAAGTGAAAAATAACAAGGTCGGCCTCTGCCAAGAGATTCCTCCGAAAAATCCAAAGGATGAAATGTAGATCATGGGAAAAGGTCGGTCACACACCAAGGAACATCGGAATCAATGCACAAGGCTTTGTAAGCTTCAGAAGGGGTTCCGCTAGATCACCAAAATAGGTCTAGGCAACCGGTAACAAGAACTGTCAACCAGTAATAGGAAACTATCAAGGAACTAATAGTGATATCTTGCTGAAAAATGATCCAAATGCAATGCGGTCTGGAACCAAGAAAGATGATCAAGTCTTCAAGTAGAATCTAACTGCATAGGATTCGATGAGTCAAAACTGGGACACACAAAAAGGAAAACTGAAACTATGAACAAAAAGAAAAACATAAAGAATTTTTTTTTGGTTGATACAAGATTGCTATGAACTGGGGATGCTCTTGCATCAAGATGAGATGTAAAATACTATGGTAAATGGTTGTGTTTATACATAAGAGTGAGTGAGAATTTTTGCATTATGAGGGTATAAAAATGAAAAGTGGATTGATTTGTAAAGGAAAATGGGGGATTTAAATGGGCTAGAGGGAGAGAAGGAAGGACATGAGGATGAGATATGTGTCCCGGAGAGGGGAAAGTGTTACATATGAGAATGACACGTACTTAAGAAGGACATCTGTCATTGGAAGGAATGACATCTATCCCTGAGGACACATGCCCATTTGGGAGTAAGACACCAAAATTGGAAGGTTCTATTCCAAAAGAGATTGAAAAAGAATGCAATTCTCATTTTTGAGCAAATTTGGGATATTTTCCCAAATTTTAGGGAATTTTTCCAAAATTCAACAATATTTTCCCTGAATTTTAGGAAATTTGGGATATTTAGGGAATTTATAGATATTTTGGGAATGTGTACATATATGGTGAGGGATAAGGATAGGGTTTACTAAACCCTTGGTTAATTGGGTAGATTAGGCTAGGGGAAAGGGTAGATAAGGGTTAAAGTTAGGAGACGTGTGGAAAAATAGAATTAATTAATTTAATTAATTAATTCTATGAGGATTTTTAGAGGAAAAAGTCAACATGAATTAAATAATTGCATTTGATTAATTTAATAGACGAAGGGTTCAAATTTAATTAATTAATTGATTTTTAATTACCAATTAATTAAATTAAAGTGGACTATAGCATAATTAATAAAATTAATTATCTATAAGGAAGGATTACTCATTAATTAAACAATTCATAATTATTTAATTAAATGCATGTTGACAACAACAAGAAAGAAAAATGAGAGGGGGCTAAATCAGTTTTCACCAGATTAAATCAATTAAGCACAATCTCATATCTGATCAAGTGCAATAAAAAGAAAGATAACAATAATAACAACAACACAAATAACACCAATATTTTTGATGTGGAAAACCCGGTTAAGGGAAAAAACATGGTGGGAACCTACTGATAATGAGATGATGCTCTGTAAGATTATGTGTAAATAGTACAATGGGGAATGCACATGCATTCAAACACACTGCCTAGAGCATACTGCTCAAATTACAATGACTGAGACGGCTCCTACCATTAGGGAAGGTTCATACTTTACAAAAAGATTTGGACTACAATCCAAAAAGAATGAAATGCAAAAAAAGTATCTGCTAATGCCTGATGATAGTTTTGGTTAAGCTCAAATGTTTGCCCTTCACCAATATCTCCTCAACACAACACACCAAAAGATGAATTCACTTGTTTGCACTTACACCACTCTCTAATAATGTAGAATCGCTATAAATTACATTTATATTACACCCATTTATATAGATCATCAGCCTTGACTACAAGGTTGGCCAAACCCATAGCACCTAATTACAAAATTACATCACATGATACATAAATAAACCATCAAACCAATAAAATGCCATAGATGAAATAGTATGGATGATAGTTTTGATACTTAATATAAGTATAGATCCAATAGCCAACAAGATGGGGGGGGGGGTGAATCATACAAACTTAATCTTCCATTAAAACATCAGATTCAACCTCGGTAACATATATATCAGTAATATTACCAAAACTATTAAACATGCAAACTCAAAAGCATAGAAACATCATAAACCTCATAACACTAGATTTAACGTGGAAACCCAAATAGGGAAAAACCACTGTGGGATTTCAGACCCACTAAGAAATATACTCTTCTAGAGTATGCTCGGTTAAAAGCAAATCCTATTAAAGATTACAAACACATTGCTAGATGTGACCCAGTTAAGGGATTTCCCTCAGATCTGTTAGGATCTTCACCTTGTTATAAGTGACCTTGTTAAAGGATTTCAAACACTCAATCAGAATGTCACCTTGCTAGAGGGTTTTACAAAGAAGACTGTTAATTCCACTTGGTTAAGATATTTTCTATCACTTTCTCAAAATAACAGTAATAAAAATCTATTTGCAACTTCACATCTAAAATGCTAAAGCAGATTCCTATTTGTTCAATACAATCTAGACATAGAACTAATCTTGTCTATTTGCTCGACTTCTATACTCTGTTATTCAAACAGGTCTTTAAGCTTTTGTGCTCGGTAATCACTATGTAGCATCCCTGTACATACACTTGCCCACATACATTGTTTATCAACAGCTTCCTATTTGTAAACAATTAGGTAACCGCTTAATCTCCTTGATCACATTTCCCATGATCAATCATAGCCATCAGATCTTCAATCTTGTCCAGGTTCAATGCATCTTTCGATCTAAAAATGTTTTACCTTGCCTTGGAACTTGCATACATTTCTTGGAACTTGTGCTAGGGTATTGTGGTTCAATCTACATTGTAGATCTTCATGCTGACTTTCCATTGCCTTAGATTCATTAGCAAACTTCACCCATGACTCACCAATCATTTAATCAGTTCTAGCTCATCAACTTCCTTCATTAAATAATGCATGTAAACATTTAATGCATTCTGTTATAGCTTAGTTACAACTTGATTATCACTCGGTGAATACTAAACTTCACTTAGTAGACATTCTGCCTTCATTAACCGATAGCGAATACCTTAGGGTTTACCGACTAGGTTCTTTGCTTGGTAACATAGTATAGTATTATCCTTACAATTTACAACATATGTATGATGTTAAAACAATCTAAAAATCATGATCTCATCATTATCTGACTCGGTAATAGTTGCCCATTGAATACCTTAATTCATCCCCTTATTCATCATAATCTTTCTTGTGTATTTTACCGACATCTTTATACTCTTTTAAATTATACTTCTCAAGATATGGCAACATCATACTGAATCAGAAAATCAATTTCTTGACATCAATGACAAAATAATAATATCAAGATAGTAAACATCTTTAATCAGTTATATCCATAATCATCAACAACCTTCTCAATATCCTTATGAAATGCCAACAATCTTTCATTGTATGTTATAATGCAACATTGCCAACAATCTCCCCCTTTGGCATTGATGGCAAAACCAATTGATTTGGCCTTAAAAAGATTTGGATTGTTGTGATTCTGAAATGCTGAAATTCTCTCCCCCATACATTATATTTCTCCTATTTTCTTCAGTCTTCTTTCCAATCTATAGTCTGCTCAGTTTTCTCCCCCGATATTAGTCTTCTCCCCCTTTGACAACAATGCCAAAAAGTAAAGAACTAAAACATAATTTCTTTCTGTATGAAGTGATTTCCTGCTATTGTGTATCAACTAAGTTTCGGTTAGAGCATTTTGTCTTTAATTCCTATTCCTTGTATAATATCCTGTAATAATTCCTGTACACCTTTAGAAACATCCTAAAGTGTGTAATGCAGCATCAACTCCTAGAAGATATTCAATAGAGTCATCGGATTGATGCTTTCACCAAACTTGGTCAGTGAGTAGAAGATAGGGGTAGGACCCCTAACTGACTTCTGAGATATTCAAAAGTGTCCCTTGGTAGTGGCTTGGTGAAGATATCTACTATTTGTTCCTTTGTGCTAACATACTCCAACACCACTTTCTTCTCTTGAGCTTCTTCTCTAAGATAATGATATTTGATAGAGATGTGCTTTGTCTTAGAGTGCATAACATGATTTTTTGAAATATTAATGGCACTAGTATTGTCATAGAATATAGTTACTGGCTCAATAAATTTCTCATTTATACCTTCCAACAGTTGTTTGATCCATGCAATGTTGGTACAATTTAGTGTTGCAGCAACGTATTCAACTTCTGTTGTTGACTGTGAAACACATCCTCGTTTCTTGCTAAGCCAACTCACTAGTCTTTCTCCTAAAAAGAAAGCTCCTCCACTTGTGCTTTTTTTGTCATCAATATTGCCTGCCCAATCAGCATCAGTATAAACTTTTAAATCAAAATCATTTCCTTTCTGATATACTAAGCCATAATCCTCAGTGCCTTTCAAGTATCTAAAAATTCTTTTGATTGTTGTCATGTGTGTTTCCTTAGGATCTATAGAGAATCTTGCAATGATACCTACTGCATGTGCTATGTCTGGTCTACTGTGAACAACATATTGTAGCTTTCCAATCATGGATCGGTAAAGTGTCTCAGCAATAGATGCAAATTCATCATTCTTTGATAATTTACAGTTGGTAGTCATAGGAGTACTTACTGGTTTTGAATCCTCCATTCCAAATTTTGTCAAGATTTCCTTTATGTACTTGGATTGAGTAATGAAAATCTCTTTTTTCATTTGCAGTATCTATAAACCTATAAAATACTTTATCTCACCAATTAATGACATCTCAAATTCTTTGCTCATTTCATTTCCAAAGTTCTTGCATAAAGAGTCATTTCCACAAAATATAATATCATCAACAAATATGGCTGAGATCAGTATTCCATTTTCATCATTCTTCATGTACATATTGTTGTTCTCACTTGTCCTTATAAAACCAATCTTAATCAAATAAGAGTGCAATCTTTCATACCACGCTCTAGGTCCTTGTTTCAAACCATATAAAGCTTTGTTCAATTTACATACGTGATCTTTATTATTGTCTTCAACAAATCCTTCAGGTTGTTCAATAAAAACTTCTTCTTCTAATATTCCATTCAGAAATGCAGATTTGACATCCATTTGATATACCTTGAAATTTTTGAAAGCAGCATAGGCCAACAATGTTCTTACTCCTTCCAGTCTAGCAACAAGTGCAAAAGTTTCACCATAATCAATTCCTTCTTCTTGAGCATAACCTTTGCAAACTAGTCTTGCTTTGTTTTGAATGACCTCTCCTTTTTCATTCAGCTTGTTTCTAAAAATCCACTTTGTACCAATTACATTTTTGTCCTTTGGTCTTGGGATTATTGTCCATGTGTCATTCTTCTTGATTTGATCAATCTCTTCTGTCATAGCATTTATCCAATATTCACTGTTAAATGCCTCTTTCACTATTATCGGTTCAAATTCAGATATCAAGCATGTGTTATGTCTCAGTTTGTTCCTTGTCATCACTGGATCATCCTTATCTCCTATAATCTAACTTGGTGCATGATGTCTTCTGACATACTTGGCTAATATAGGCTCGGTAGGCTTTGTATGATCTTCTTCATCACTCAGTAACTGGATATTCTCTTCATTTTCTTCAACAGTCTTCTCGGTAAGACTTCTCGGTTGAACATAGACAAATTCATCATAGTCTTCTAGTTCCTTGGAATTTCCTTCATTATTTCTTTCTGTAAATTCATCAATTTTCACATTTGCACTTTCTACTATTTTGTTAGATGATTTGATCAGACATTTAAATGCTTTGCTTCTAGAAGAATAACCTAGAAATATTCCTTCTTCACTTTTCTGATCAAACTTGCCATTTCTATCATCTTTGTGAACATAGCATCTACTTCCAAAGATTTTAAAATAACTTACATTAGGTTTCTTATCATACTAGATTTCATATGGTGTCTTCAAAGTACCTTTCTTCAATTGAACTTGGTTCAAGTTGTAAACTACTGTGCTTTTTGCTTCTCTCCAAAATGTTTGTGGCACCTTCTTTTCAATCATCAATGTTCTAGCACAATCCACAATAGATCTGTTTCTTCTCTCAGCTATTCCATTCTACTGTGGAGTTCTCGGTGTAGAGACTTGTCTTTTAATACCATGATCATTGCAGAATAAGTTGAACTCATCGGATGTGAACTCTCCTCCTCTACCTGATCTAAGATATTTCAGTTGTCTTCCTATTTCATTTTCAACTCTTTCCTTGTACCATTTAAACATTTGAAAAGCTTTTGATTTTTCATTTAAAAACATTACTGACATCATCCTTGAATAGTCATCCACAAATAATATGAAATATTTATCACCATAATAACTTTGAACTTTCATAAGACCACAAAGGTCAGTGTGCACTAGATCTAAAATTCTCTTAGAAGTGTAAGACTTACTTGTAAAGCTTGATCTTGTCATCTTACCCATCTGGCATCCTCGGCACATAGCATTCTCAAGTTTTTCAAGACTCGATAGACCTCTTACTCGGTGCTTCTTGCTTATTTTGATCAGATTATCAAAATTAACATGACAAAACCTTTTATGCCATAACTAGGTATCATCTATCTTTTCATGCAAACACTTGTTACGAGTTGAGTCAAGGTGAAATGTGTTACCTTTTGTTTGTGTCCTAGTAGCAGCTAAATTTCCATTCTTGTCATGAACTTTGACAATTCCTTTTTGAAATTCTATTCGGTAACCTGTGTTGTTTAGCTATGCTACACTTAACAAATTTTATTTCAAACCTTCAACCCAATAAACATCATTGCATCTGCATTGTCAAGAAGTGTTATAGATCCTTTACCTTTCACTGGACATGGTGCATCATTACCAAATCTAACATAGCCTCCATCATAATCTTCTAATATAGCAAACTTGTGTTTATCTCCTGTCATATGATGTGAGAATCCACTATCTATAATCCAAGAATCATTAGTGTTTATGTGAGATATTAGGGCTTTTTCTTCATACCTTTCTTCATCTGATCCGTATTTGATAGCCACATAAACTACTTCCTCTGTATCAGTTTCATCTGATTTATCATCGTTAGATTCCTCATCAGCTATTAAGCATGTCTTTCTATCTCTTCTTCTAAAGTCTCGGTGTCCTCTGTAATGATTGTTTTTTTGTTTGTCATCTCAGTTATCTTTTTTTTCAGTAAAATCTTTGTCAGGACAGTTAGACGCCATATGCCCTATCTTATCACAATTGAAACATTTTAAAGATAACATTCCTTTATACTTACCTTTGCCTCTCGGTAACCTTTTGGCTAATAGTGCTTCAAACTCTTCTTTCTTTCTGATTTCCTCATATAGTTTGTGTACTTCCTCCATGTTCTTACGAAATCTTTCACTTGCTCCACTATGATCTCCTTCATAGTACTTATACTTTCTTTCATTGTAATCATTAGATTTATCAAGATGAAAAGAACTAAATGCAGATTCAACTTTATTTACTGAAGATCCACTGTTATCAAAGTTACTTAACTCAAATGCATGTAGCTTACCAATAGTAGCATCTAAAGAAACCGGCATATTAGGTACATACCTCAATTCATTGATTGCAGAGACTCGGATTGCATAAGCTAGTAGAAGGGTTCTCAACAACTTACTTGTTATATCCTTTTCTTCAATAGTTCCACCTGCTCCTTTGATTTGATTTACAATCTCCTTTAGTCTTGTACTGTACTGAGTTATGTTCTCACCTTCATTCATCCTCATAGATTCAAGTTGTCCTCTTAGACTATCTACTTTTTCTCTTTGAACATGTTCATCTCCTCCATATATTGATATGAGCTTATCCCACATTGCCTTTGCATCATTGCAGCCTTCTAGATCATTAAACTCTGAGTCGGTCAATGCAGATGTTATTTCAATCATTCTTGAATATGTTCTTGCTTTGCCTTTATCTCTTCCATAGTTAGTGGATAGGTGCTCGGCATAACAAAATCATTCTCTAGATAGTATACAGCATATTCTCCAACTCTTGATAGATGTAGCTTCATTCTTTTCTACCATGTAGAGAAACTTGACTTGTTCAGCTTCGCTGCATCCCTCTTATACATTTTTGGATCTTTAACTCAAGTGCCTTTAAACTTTTCCTTCTGGAGTCCAAAGCTCTGATACGAATTGATAGTTTTGATACTTAATATAAGTATAGATCCAATAGCCAACAAGATGAGAGGGGGGGAGGGGTGAATCATACAAACTTAATCTTCCATTAAAACATTAGATTCAACCTCGGTAACATATATATCAGTAATATAACCAAAACTATAAAACATGCAAACTCAAAAGCATAGAAACATCATAAACTTCATAACACCAGATTTAACGTGGAAACCCAAATAGGGAAAAACCACTGTGGGATTTCAGACCCACTAAGAAATATACTCTTCTAAAGTATGCTCGGTTAAAAGCAAATACTGTTAAAGATTACAAACACATTGCTAGATGTGACCCGCTTAAGGGATTTCCCTCAGATCTGTTAGGATTTTCACCTTGTTAGAAGTGACCTTGTTAAAGGATTTGAGACACTCTATCAGAATGTCACCTTGCTAGAGGGTTTTACAAATAAGACTGTTAAGTCCACTTGGTTAAGAGATTTTCTGTCACTTTCTCAAAATAACAGTAATAAAAATCTATTTGCAACTTCACATCTAAAATGCTAAAGTAGATTCCTATTCGTTCAATACAATCTCGACATAGAACTAATCTTGTCTATCTGCTCGGCTTCTATACTCTGTTATTTAAATAGGTCTTCAAGCTTCTGTGCTCGGTAATCACTATGTAGCATCCTTGTGCATACACTTGCCCGCATACATTATTTATCAACAGTTTCCTATTTATAAACAATTAGGTAACCGCTTAATCTCCCTGATCACATTTCCCATGATCAATCATAGCCAGCAAATCTTCAATCTTGTCTAGGTTCAATGCATCTTTTGATCTAAAAATGTTTTACCTTGCCTTGGAACTTGCATACATTTCTTGGAACTTGTGTGAAGGTATTGCAGTTCAATCTACGTTGTAGATATTCATGTCGGCTTTCCATTGCCTTAGATTCATTAACAAACTTCATCCACGGCTCACCAATCATTTAATCAGTTCCAGCTCATCAGCTTCCTTCATTAAATAATGCATGTAAGCATTTAATACATTCTGTTATAGCTTGGTTACAACTCGGTTATAACTCGGTGAATACTAATCTTCACTCGGTAGACATTCTGCCTTCATTAACTGATAGCGATAACCTTAGGGTTTACCGACTAGGTTCTTTGCTTGGTAACATAGTATAGTATTATCCTTACAATTTACAACATATGTATGATGTTAAAACAATCTAAACAACATGATCTCATCATTTTCTGACACGGTAACAGTTGCCCATTGAATACATTAAGTCATCCACTTATTCATCATAATATTTCCTGTGTCTTTTACCAACATCTTTATACTCTTTTAAATTATACTTCTCAAGATATGGCAACATCATACTACATTAGAAAATCAATTTGTTGACATCAATGACAAAATAATAATATCAAGACAGGAAAGATCTTTAATCAGTTATATCCATAATCATCAACAACCTTCTCAATATCCTTATGAAATGCCAACAATCTTTCATTGTCTGTTATAATGCAATATTGCCAACAATGGACCCAAATCAAATTCTCAAACATGCGCCACCACCGTAAATCTCACCAAGATCAATCGCAACATGTTACACCACCCAAATACTGCATAACATGAAGAATATCACTAGACCATGAAGATCATCAAGAATCGCACAATAAATAATTCAGACCACCAAAACAAATAAGACATGATTAGGAAACACCAAAAATAATGTTAGAGCCATCTGCAATAGTTGCACCAACATGACTTAGGAAAATCTCCATCGATCAACACGCTAACGTTCAAGAACACTCAACAAAAAAAAGTCGAATAAGAAAGATAACTTTCAAAGAACCAAATCATGAACCATTTGAAATGAAGATACACACGAACATCAAAAACATCCTCCCAAATCCACAACACAAGATATGATCATACCAGATCTCATTGAATCAAAAACCAGACTCTTCCAGCCATTGAACAGAAAGAGTAAACCTCAAACCGGATCAAATGATATGATCAAGTAAACTTATGGATCATTGAAACCAATAAGAAATGAAGTATTCCAATATCCCAAATAGATAAACCAACCAGCTCAACTCACTGCAATCACTGGATCACCAAAACAATCCTCTACAATACCAAAACACAGGAATATTTTGACATCAATGACAAAAACATATCCTAGCAGCAACAATGTCCAACAATGTGCTTAGGATAACTAAATTCAACTAATTAAATTAATAAAATCTAGGTGTCTAAATTTCTCTTCCCTTAAAAATGGATGAATATGACTTGGGAAAGTCTTATGCAAGTTTAGATGCAGGAATATTCTTGGGGGCTCTCTACAAAGTGCACAAGGCTTACAATTTTTACATCAAAGCCTAAAGAAGATCCTGAAAAGTATGAATATCAGAGTGATTGAAGAATGGAATCATGTTGCTCCTAAAATTAAGGTTGAGATAGAGGAGGCTCTTGTTGTTGTGGATGAGAAGAAAGTACTAGAGGACAAAGAAAATAAAAATGAAGAAGAAAAGGAACTTGGACAAGTACCTAAGACACTTGCAAAGTATGTGTAAAAGAACCATTCAGAAGATCAAATCATTTGAGACAAAGACCAATAATTTTAGACAAGAAGAAGACTCAATGAGATTAGTGAATGGGCACATTTCTATTTTTTGTCTCAAGTGGAGCCTTTTTTTTTAAGAAGCTAGAAAGGATGAACATTGGATAAAAGCAATGGAAGAGGAGTTAAATCAGATAGAAAATACCTAAACATGGGAATTGGTATATAAACCAGTGGACAAGAATGTGATAGTAACAAATTGGGTGTTCTAAAATAATCTAATTGAAAAATAAAAAAGTCATGATGAAAGACTCGTTTGTAAAGAATATTCACACGTTGAAGGTATAGATTTTAAGGAGATTTTTTCTCTCATAGCTAGGATGGAAGCTATAAGGATGTTTATTGCATTTGATGCATATAATAACTTTAAGGTATATCAAATGGATACCAAGTCAACATTCTTGAGTGGAAAACTTGAAGAAGTGTATATTGAAAAAATGGATTAGTTTAAGTTGTCAAAAGATCTAGATATGGTCTAGAGAGTCAAGAAAGAACTCTATGGACTCAAGCAAGCTCATAGAGGTTGGTATGAAAGCTTAGATAGATACTTGTTATAGAAAAATTTCAAGAAAGGTACAATAAATAGTAATCTTTATTTCAAAGTTGAATATGATAAATTATTAATAGTATTTGTAAGAGATGATATCACTTTTGGAGGAGCTGATAGCATTTGTAAGACATTTGCAGAAGAAATTATAGATGTCTATGATTGGTGAATTATAATTTTTCCTTGGTCTTTAAGTGACATAGTCAACATATTGTATATTTATTTTCAGATGAAGTATATCAAGGATATGTTGAAGAAGTTTGGTATGGAGGATTGTAAACTAGTTGGAACTCCTATGGCTACTGGTTGCAAGTTAAGTAAGGATGATCAACCTTTAGAATTTGATTAGAAATAGTATGTCTATGATTGGAGGATTTTTGTATTTAAATACTTAAAGACACAATATTATGTATGTTATCTATTTAGTGGCTAGAATTCAAGCTAATCCAAAGCAATCTCATGATAGAGAAAAAAGGATATTCAAAATTGAGAGAGAATTTAGGTTTTGCTTTGTGCTACAAGAAGAATGATGATTCAATTTTCAAAGCCTAAACAGATGCTTATTGGGTCAAATGTGCTAATGACAAAAAAAGTAAAAGTGGTTGTGCATTTTTCTTAGGAGTCAGATTGGTCTCTTGGTTGAGCAAAAAGTAGGATTTATTGTCACTATCCATTGCAAAAGTAGAATAAATTGTGGTAGCAACTTCTTGTACTTAGGTGATGTGGATGAAGCAAAATCTAAGAGATATCAAGGTGATGTATGATGAGGAAATTCCTATTATGTATAACAATAAAACTATAATTATAATTCTCAAAAAAATTGATAATGCATTCTAAGACAAAACATTTCTATCTAATATTGTTTCTTAATGGGGAAGGTTACAAAGAAGGATGTAAGATTGGAGTATGTTCTTACAAAGAATACAATTGTAGACATCTTTACCAAGGCACTGAGATAGGATACCTTTGAGTATCTTTGATAAAAGTTGGGGGTTATTGCACCTACTTCCTCAAACTAGATGCATAGAAGTGGTCCATCTTCCCAGGGGGAGAATCAAAGTTTACTTCTTTTCTCCTAGATTGACATGGTGGCTACTCTCAGGAGGAGAAAGGAAGGTTGTGGTTCCTAGATGACAAGAAAATGATTATAGTTATGAGAGTTATACTTGAAAGGGTGAGAGAGAGTTATTATTTGCAATATTGTGCCCTTTTCCCTTGATGTCGAAGTGGGAGAGAGATACAGTAAGAAAGAGAGAGAGAGAGAGAGAGAGAGAGAGAGAGAGAGAGAGAGAGAGTTAAAACTTAGATTTTATTGCTATTTGTTGGTACAAGTGTTGTCATCAATGACAAGGGGGGAGATTGTTGGAAATTTAAGTTGTGTTGGTTGTTTCGTCATTGATGTCAATATGTTTTGCGTTGTCCTTGATCTCTCACATGGTGTATAGGTTATAATTGTTCTATTGTGTAGATGTTTTAGTTACTCTAGAAATGAATATTAAGATGTTGTTATGTTGTTTGGTGGTGATATTGAGTAAGTACAAGGTGTTTCTGGAAGGCTATAGTAGCAGAAAGTTACAATATGCAGGAAAGGGTATTTAATATATTTATAGAAGAATGATTTGAATTTTGCTAGTTCTTGATGATGTTGGTTTACATTTTTGGACCTAATATCTATGTTTTGTGGACGTTGTACTATCATGTTTTTAGTTTCTTGGTTGCTTAGATAGTAGAGTTGGTTGTGGAAATTTAGTAATAGTGTAGTTGTCTATCAAATGTATTGGTCTCTAGTTAGCTTATTTGATTTATCTTATTTGGATCATGTTATTTTAGTCTATATTGTTGGCATTACAATAGAAAGGAGATTGTTGGCATTTCAATTAGGATATTGAGAAGGTTGTTGGAGATTATTGATATAATTGAAGAAGGATGATTACTGTCTTAATAATATTATTTTGTCATTTATGTCAAGAAATTAATTTTTTGATTAAGTATGATGTTGCCATATCTTGAGAATTATGTTTTGATGAGTATTAAGAGGTCGGTAAGTGATAGAGAAAGAATGTGATAATGAAGGGGAGAAATAAGTTATTCAATGGGTAACTATTACCAACTTAGACAATGATGAGATCATGTTGTTTTGATTATTTTGATATCACTGAGCAAAGAATCTAGTTGGTAAACCCTAAGGTACCTAGTTAGTAAATGCTAAGGTTATCGATATCGGTTAAAGAAGGCAGAATATCTACTGAGTGAAGTTTAGTATTTACTGAGTAACAATCGAGTAATAACAGCATGCATTGGATGAATAAAATCATTATTTAATGAAAGATGTTGATGAGCTGGAGATGAGTAAATGATTGGTATGTCACGCAAGAAGTTTGTTGAGGATCTACGACATCGAAAATACAAGAGGAAGATCTATAGCATAGATTGAACCATAAGAACCTAGCACAAGTTCCAGGGAAAGAATGCAAGTTCCATGGCAAGGTAAATCATTTTTTAGATCGAAGGATACATTGAACCTAGTCAAGTTTGAAGATCTGATGGCTAATATTGATCATGGGAAATGTGATCAAGGAGATTAAGTGGATAGAAATTGTTTATAAATAAGAAACTATTGATGAACAATGCATGCTGGCAAATGTATGCACATTGATGCTACATTAATGTTTACCAAGCATAGAAGCTTGAAGATCTGATTGAAGAACAGATTGGGAAGCCCAGCAAGCCCAGCAAGGGACAAGATAAATCTTATGACAAGATTGTTTTGAGCACATAAAATCTGCTTTAGCATTTTAGATGTGAAGTTGCAGATATATTTTATTACTATTATTTATTTTGTAAGTGACAGGAAATCTCTTAACCGAGTGGACCTAACAATCTTATTTGTAAATGTTCTAGCAAGGTAACATTCTAAATGAGTGTTTGAAATCCTTTGACAAGGTCACTTCTAAGAAAGTGCAAGACTCTAACAAGTCTGAGGGAAATCGCTTAACTGGGTCACATCTAGCAATGTGTTTGTAATCTTTAACAAGATTAGCTTTTAACTGAGCATACTCTAGAAGGGTATATTTCTTAGTGGGTCCGAAATCCCATAGTGGTTTTTCCCTATTTGGGTTTCCACGTTAAATTTGGTGTTAAATATGTTATGATGTTTTAAGTGTATCTGTTTATGAGTATTGAATGATTTATAGTCATAGTTGCATATTAGTAAAGGCTACCGAGGTTGAATCAGGTGAATATATTGTATAGTGAAGTTTTTATGATTCACCATCCCCTCTCATCTTAACTAACAATTGGTATTAGAGCTTTGGACTCCAGAAGAAAAGTTTAAAGGTACTTGAGGCAAGATCTGAAGATGTATAAAAGGGATGCACCAAAGATAAACAAGTCAAGTTTCTCCACATTGTAGAAAAGGATGAAGTTGCATTTATTAGGAATTGGAGAATATGCAACATATTATCCAGAGAATGATTACATAGCACCTAGCACCAACCCAATGACAATGGAAGAGATAAAGGCAAAGCAAGAACATATTCAAGCTATGATTGAAATAACATCTGCATTGATTGACTCAGAGTTCAATGATCTAGAAGGCTGTAATGATGCAAAGGCGATGTGGTCTAAGCTCATATCTATGTATGGTGGTGATGAACATGTTCAGAGAGCAAAAGTAGATAGTCTAAGAGGTCAACTTGAATCCATGAGAATGAATGAAGATGAGAACATAACCCAATACAGTACAAGGTTAAAGGAAACTGTCAATCAAATCAAAGCAGAGGGAGGAACTATTGAAGAAAAGGATGTAACAAGTAAGTTTCTTAGAACACTTCTACCTACTTATGCCATTCGAGTATCTGCAATCAATGAATTAAGGTTTGTGGCAAACATGCCAGTCTCTTTGGATGCTACTATCGCTAAGCTACCTGCTCGGCTTCTATACTCTGTTATTTAAATAGGTCTTCAAGCTTCTGTGCTCGGTAATCACTATGTAGCATCCTTGTGCATACACTTGCCTGCATACATTGTTTATCAAAGTTTCCTATTTATAAACAATTAGGTAACCGCTTAATCTCCTTGATCACATTTCCCATGATCAATCATAGCCAGCAAATCTTCAATCTTGTCTAGGTTCAATGCATCTTTCGATCTAAAAATGTTTTACCCTGCCTTGGAACTTGCATACATTTCTTGGAACTTGTGTCAAGGTATTGCAGTTCAATCTATGTTGTAGATCTTCATCTTGTCTTTCCATTGCCTTAGATTCATTAACAAACTTCATCCACGGCTCACCAATCATTTAATCAGTTCCAGCTCATCAGCTTCCTTCATTAAATAACGCATGTAAACATTTAATGCATTCTGTTATAGCTTGGTTACAACTCGGTTATAACTCGGTGAATACTAAACTTCACTCGGTAGACATTCTGCCTTCATTAACTGATAGCGATAACCTTAGGGTTTACCGACTAGGTTCCTTAGGGTTTACCGACTAGGTTCTTTGCTTGGTAACATAGTATAGTATTATCCTTACAATTTACAACATATGTATGTTGTTAAAACAATCTAAACAACATGATCTCATCATTTTCTGACTCGGTAACAGTTGCCCATTGAATACATTAATTCAATCGCTTATTCATCATAATATTTCCTGTGTCTTTTACCAACATCTTTATACTCTTTTAAATTATACTTCTCAAGATATGGCAACATTTACTACATTAGAAAATCAATTTGTTGACATCAATGACAAAATAATAATATCAAGACAGGAAACATCTTTAATCAGTTATATCCATAATCATCAACAACCTTCTCAATATCCTTATGAAATGCCAACAATCTTTCATTGTCTATTATAATGCAATATTGCCAACAATGGACCCAAATCAACTTCTCAAACATGCGCCACCACCGTAAATCTCACCAAGATCAATCGCAACATGTTACACCACCCAAATACTGCATAACATGAAGAATATCACTAGACCATGAAGATCATCAAGAATCGCACAATAAATAATTCAGACCACCAAAACAAATAAGACATGATTAGGAAACACCAAAAATAATGTTAGAGCCATCTGCAATAGTTGCACCGACATGACTTAGGAAAATCTCCATCGATCAACACGCTAACATTCAAGAACACTCAACAAAAAAAAATCGAATAAGAAAGATAACTTTCAAAGAACCAAATCATGAACCATTTGAAATGAAGATACACACAAACATCAAAAACATCCTCCCAAATCCACAACACAAGATATGATCATACCAAATCTCATTGAATCAAAAACCAGACTCTTCCAGCCATTGAACAGAAAGAGCAAACCTCAAACCGGATCAAATGGTATGATCAAGTAAACTTATGGATCATTGAAACCAATAAGAAATGAAGTATTCCAATATCCCAAATAGATAAACCAACCAGCTCAACTCACTGCAATCACCGGATCACCAAAACAATCCTCTACAAAACCAAAACACAGGAATATTTTGACATCAATGACAAAAACATATCCTAGCAGCAACAATGTCCAACAATGTGCTTAGGATAACTAAATTCAACTAATTAAATTAATAAAATTTAGGTGTCTAAAGTTCTCTTCCCTTAAAAATGGATGAATATGACTTGGGAAAGTTTTATGCAAGTTTAGATGAAGGAATGTTCTTGGGGGTTCTCTACAAAGTGCACAAGGCTTACAATTTTTACATCAAAAGCCTAAAGAAGATCCTGAAAAGTATGAATATCAAAGTGATTGAAGAATGGAGTCATGTTGCTCCTAGAATTAAGGTTGAGATAGAGGAGGCTCTTGTTGTTGTGGATGAGAAGAAAGTACTAGAAGACAAAGAAAATAAAAATGAAGAAGAAAAGGAACTTGGACAAGTACCTAAGACACTTGCAAAGTATGTGTAAAAGAACCATTCAGAAGATCAAATCATTTGAGTCAAAGACCAATAATTTTAGAAAAGAAGAAGACTCAATGAGATTAGTGAATGGGCACATTTCTATTTTTTGTCTCAAGTGGAGCCTTTTTTTTTAAGAAGCTAGAAAGGATGAACATTGGATAAAAGCAATGGAAGAGGAGTTAAATCAGATAGAAAAAACCTAAACATGGGAAATGGTATATAAACCAGTGGACAAGAATGTGATAGTAACAAATTGGGTGTTCTAAAATAATCTAAATGAAAAATAAAAAAGTCATGACGAAAGACTCATTTGTAAAGAATATTCACAAGTTGAAGGTATAGATTTTAAGGAGATTTTTTCTCTCATAGCTAGGATGGAAGCTATAAGGATGTTTATTGCATTTGATGCATATAATAACTTTAAGGTATATCAAATGGATACCAAGTCAACATTCTTGAGTGGAAAACTTGAAGAAGTGTATATTGAAAAAATGGATTAGTTTAAGTTGTCAAAAGATCTAGATATGGTCTAGAGAGTCAAGAAAGAACTCTATGGACTCAAGCAAGCTCATAGAGGTTGGTATGAAAGCTTAGATAGATACTTGTTATAGAAAAATTTCAAGAAAGTTACAATAAATAGTAATCTTTATTTCAAAGTTGAATATGATAAATTATTAATAGTATTTGTAAGAGATGATATCACTTTTGGAGGAGCTGATAGTATTTGTAAGACATTTGCAGAAGAAATTATAGATGTCTATGATTGGTGAATTATAATTTTTCCTTGGTCTTTAAGTGACATAGTCAACATATTGTATATTTATTTTCAGATGAAGTATATCAAGGATATGTTGAAGAAGTTTGGTATGGAGGATTGTAAACTAGTTGGAACTCCTATGGCTACTAGTTGCAAGTTAAGTAAGGATGATCAACCTTTAGAATTTGATTAGAAATAGTATGTCTATGATTGGAGGATTTTTGTATTTAAATACTTAAAGACACAATATTATGTATGTTATCTATTTAGTTGCTAGAATTCAAGCTAATCCAAAGCAATCTCATGATAGAGAAAAAAGGATATTCAAAATTGAGAGAGAATTTAGGTTTTGCTTTGTGGTACAAGAAGAATGATGATTCAATTTTCAAAGCCTAAACAAATGCTTATTGGGTCAAATGTGCTAATGACAAAAAAAGTACAAGTGGTTGTGCATTTTTCTTAGGAGTCAGATTGGTCTCTTGGTTGAGCAAAAAGTAGGATTTATTGTCACTATCCATTGCAAAAGTAGAATAAATTGTGGTAGCAACTTCCTGTACTTAGGTGATGTGGATGAAGCAAAATCTAAGAGATATCAAGGTGATGTATGATGAGGAAATTCCTATTATGTATAACAATAAAACTATAATTATAATTCTCCAAAAAATTGATAATGCATTATAAGACAAAACATTTCTATCTAATATTGTTTCTTAATGGGGAAGGTTACAAAGAAGGATGTAAGATTGGAGTATGTTCTTACAAAGAATACAATTGTAGACATCTTTACCAAGGCACTGAGATAGGATACCTTTGAGTATCTTTGATAAAAGTTGGGGGTTATTGCACCTACTTCCTCAAACTAGATGCATAGAAGTGGTCCATCTTCCCAGGTGGAGAATCAAAGTTTACTTCTTTTCTCCTAGATTGACATGGTGGCTACTCTCAGGAGGAGAAAGGAAGGTTGTGGTTCCTAGATGACAAGAAAATGATTATAGTTATGAGAGTTATACTTGAAAGGGTGAGACAGAGTTATTATTTGCAATATTGTGCCCTTTTCCCTTGATGTCGAAGTGGGAGAGAGATACAGTAAGAGAGAGAGAGAGAGAGAGAGAGAGAGAGAGAGAGAGAGAGAGAGAGAGAGAGAGTTAAAACTTAGATTTTATTGCTATTTGTTGGTACAAGTGTTGTCATCAATGACAAGGGGGGAGATTGTTGGAAATTTAAGTTGTGTTGGTTGTTTCGTCATTGATGTCAATATGTTTTGCGTTGTCCTTGATCTCTCACATGGTGTATAGGTTATAATTGTTCTATTGTGTAGATGTTGTAGTTACTCTAGAAATGAATATTAAGATGTTGTTATGTTGTTTGGTGGTGATATTGAGTAAGTACAAGGTGTTTCTGGAAGGCTATAGTAGCAGAAAGTTACAATATGCAGGAAAGGGTATTTAATATATTTATAGAAGAATGATTTGAATTTTGCTAGTTCTTGATGATGTTGGTTTACATTTTTGGACCTAATATCTATGTTTTGTGGACGTTGTACTATCATGTTTTTAGTTTCTTCGTTGCTTAGATAGTGGAGTTGGTTGTGGAAATTTAGTAATAGTGTAGTTGTCTATCAAATGTATTGGTCTCTAGTTAGCTTATTTGATTTATCTTATTTGGATCATGTTATTTTAGTCTATATTGTTGGCATTACAATAGAAAGGAGATTGTTGGCATTTCAATTAGGATATTGAGAAGGTTGTTGGAGATTATTGATATAATTGAAGAAGGATGATTACTGTCTTAATAATATTATTTTGTCATTTATGTCAAGAAATTAATTTTTTGATTAAGTATGATGTTGCCATATCTTGAGAATTATGTTTTGATGAGTATTAAGAGGTCGGTAAGTGATAGAGAAAGAATGTGATAATGAAGGGGAGAAATAAGTTATTCAATGGGTAACTATTACCAACTTAGACAATGATGAGATCATGTTGTTTTGATTATTTTGATATCACTCAGCAAAGAATCTAGTTGGTAAACCCTAAGGTACCTAGTCAGTAAATGCTAAGGTTATCGATATCGGTTAAAGAAGGCAGAATATCTACTGAATGAAGTTTAGTATTTACTGAGTAACAATCGAGTAATAACAACATGCATTGGATGAATAAAATCATTATTTAATGAAAGATGTTGATGAGCTGGAGATGAGTAAATGATTGGTATGTCACGCAAGAAGTTTGTTGAGGATCTACGACATCGAAAATACAAGAGGAAGATCTATAGCATAGATTGAACCATAAGAACCTAGCACAAGTTCCAGGGAAAGAATGCAAGTTCCATGGCAAGGTAAATCATTTTTTAGATCGAAGGATACATTGAACCTAGTCATGTTTGAAGATCTGATGGCTAATATTGATCATGGGAAATGTGATCAAGGAGATTAAGTGGATAGAAATTGTTTATAAATAAGAAACTATTGATGAACAATGCATGCAGGCAAATGTATGCACATTGATGCTACATTAATGTTTACCAAGCATAGAAGCTTGAAGATCTGATTGAAGAACAGATTGGGAAGCCCAGCAAGCCCAGCAAGGGACAAGATAAATCTTATGACAAGATTGTTTTGAGCACATAAAATCTGCTTTAGCATTTTAGATGTGAAGTTGCAGATATATTTTATTACTATTATTTATTTTGTAAGTGACAGGAAATCTCTTAACCGAGTGGACCTAACAATCTTATTTGTAAATGTTCTAGCAAGGTAACATTCTAAATGAGTGTTTGAAATCCTTTAACAAGGTCACTTCTAAGAAAGTGCAAGACTCTAACAAGTCTGAGGGAAATTGCTTAACTGGGTCACATCTAGCAATGTGTTTGTAATCTTTAACAAGATTAGCTTTTAACTGAGCATACTCTAGAAGGGTATATTTCTTAGTGGGTCCGAAATCCCATAGTGGTTTTTCCCTATTTGGGTTTCCACGTTAAATTTGGTGTTAAATATGTTATGATGTTTTAAGTGTATCTGTTTATGAGTATTGAATGATTTATAGTCATAGTTGCATATTAGTAAAGGCTACCGAGGTTGAATCAGGTGAATATATTGTATAGTGAAGTTTTTATGATTCACCATCCCCTCTCATCTTAACTAACAATTGGTATTAGAGCTTTGGACTCCAGAAGAAAAGTTTAAAGGTACTTGAGGCAAGATCTGAAGATGTATAAAAGGGATGCACCAAAGATAAACAAGTCAAGTTTCTCCACATGGTAGAAAAGGATGAAGTTGCATTTATTAGGAATTGGAGAATATGCAACATATTATCCAGAGAATGATTACATAGCACCTAGAACCAACCCGATGACAATGGAAGAGATAAAGGCAAAGCAAGAACATATTCAAGCTATGATTGAAATAACATCTGCATTGATTGACTCAGAGTTCAATGATCTAGAAGGCTGTAATGATGCAAAGGCGATGTGGTCTAAGCTCATATCTATGTATGGTGGTGATGAACATGTTCAGAGAGCAAAAGTAGATAGTCTAAGAGGTCAACTTGAATCCATGAGAATTAATGAAGATGAGAACATAACCCAATACAGTACAAGGTTAAAGGAAACTGTCAATCAAATCAAAGCAGCGGGAGGAACTATTGAAGAAAAGGATGTAACAAGTAAGTTTCTTAGAACACATCTACCTACCTATGCCATTCGAGTATCTGCAATCAATGAATTAAGGTTTGTGGCAAACATGCCAGTCTCTTTGGATGCTACTATCGCTAAGCTACCTGCTCGGCTTCTATACTCTGTTATTTAAATAGGTCTTCAAGCTTCTGTGCTCGGTAATCACTATGTAGCATCCTTGTGCATACACTTGCCTGCATACATTGTTTATCAAAGTTTCCTATTTATAAACAATTAGGTAACCGCTTAATCTCCTTGATCACATTTCCCATGATCAATCATAGCCAGCAAATCTTCAATCTTGTCTAGGTTCAATGCATCTTTCGATCTAAAAATGTTTTACCCTGCCTTGGAACTTGCATACATTTCTTGGAACTTGTGTCAAGGTATTGCAGTTCAATCTATGTTGTAGATCTTCATCTTGTCTTTCCATTGCCTTAGATTCATTAACAAACTTCATCCACGGCTCACCAATCATTTAATCAGTTCCAGCTCATCAGCTTCCTTCATTAAATAACGCATGTAAACATTTAATGCATTCTGTTATAGCTTGGTTACAACTCGGTTATAACTCGGTGAATACTAAACTTCACTTGGTAGACATTCTGCCTTCATTAACTGATAGCGATAACCTTAGGGTTTACCGACTAGGTTCCTTAGGGTTTACCGACTAGGTTCTTTGCTTGGTAACATAGTATAGTATTATCCTTACAATTTACAACATATGTATGATGTTAAAACAATCTAAACAACATGATCTCATCATTTTCTGACTTGGTAACAGTTGCCCATTGAATACATTAATTCATTCGCTTATTCATCATAATATTTCCTGTGTCTTTTACCAACATCTTTATACTCTTTTAAATTATACTTCTCAAGATATGGCAACATTTACTACATTAGAAAATCAATTTGTTGACATCAATGACAAAATAATAATATCAAGACAGGAAACATCTTTAATCAGTTATATCCATAATCATCAACAACCTTCTCAATATCCTTATGAAATGCCAACAATCTTTCATTATCTGTTATAATGCAATATTACCAACAATGGACCCAAATCAACTTCTCAAACATGCGCCACCACCGTAAATCTCACCAAGATTAATCGCAACATGTTACACCACCCAAATACTGCATAACATGAAGAATATCACTAGACCATGAAGATCATCAAGAATCGCACAATAAATAATTCAGACCACCAAAACAAATAAGACATGATTAGGAAACACCAAAAATAATGTTAGAGCCATCTGCAATAGTTGCACCAACATGACTTAGGAAAATCTCCATTGATCAACACGCTAACGTTCAAGAACACTCAACAAAAAAAAATCGAATAAGAAAGATAACTTTCAAAGAACCAAATCATGAACCATTTGAAATGAAGATACACACGAACATCAAAAACATCCTCCCAAATCCACAACACAAGATATGATCATACCAAATCTCATTGAATCAAAAACCAGACTCTTCCAGCCATTGAACAGAAAGAGCAAACCTCAAAACGGATCAAATGATATGATCAAGTAAACTTATGGATCATTGAAACCAATAAGAAATGAAGTATTCCAATATCCCAAATAGATAAACCAACCAGCTCAACTCACTGCAATCACCGGATCACCAAAACAATCCTCTACAATACCAAAACACAGGAATATTTTGACATCAATGACAAAAACATATCCTAGCAGCAACAATGTCCAACAATGTGCTAGGGATAACTAAATTCAACTAATTAAATTAATGAAATTTAGGTGTCTAAAGTTCTCTTCCCTTAAAAATGGATGAATATGACTTGGGAAAGTTTTATGCAAGTTTAGATGAAGGAATATTCTTGGGGGTTCTCTACAAAGTGCACAAGGCTTACAATTTTTACATCAAAAGCCTAAAGAAGATCCTGAAAAGTATGAATATCAAAGTGATTGAAGAATGGAATCATGTTGCTCCTAAAATTAAGGTTGAGAGAGAGGAGGCTCTTGTTGTTGTGGATGAGAAGAAAGTACTAGAAGAAAAAGAAAATAAAAATTAAGAAGAAAAGGAACTTGGACAAGTACCTAAGACACTTGCAAAGTATGTGTAAAAGAACCATTCAGAAGACCAAATCATTTGAGACAAAGACCAATAATTTTAGACAAGAAGAAGACTCAATGAGATTAGTGAATGGGCACATTTCTATTTTTTGTCTCAAATGGAGCCTTTTTTTTTAAGAAGCTAGAAAGGATAAACATTGGATAAAAGCAATGGAAGAGGAGTTAAATCAGATAGAAAATACCTAAACATGGGAATTGGTATATAAACTACTGGACAATTATGTGATAGTAACAAATTGGGTGTTCTAAAATAATCTAAATGAAAAATAAAAAAGTCATGACGAAAGACTCGTTTGTAAAGAATATTCACAAGTTGAAGGTATAGATTTTAAGGAGATTTTTTCTCTCATAGCTAGGATGGAAGCTATAAGGATGTTTATTGCATTTGATGCATATAATAACTTTAAGGTATATCAAATGGATACCAAGTCAACATTCTTGAGTGGAAAACTTGAAGAAGTGTATATTGAAAAAATGGATTAGTTTAAGTTTCAAAAGATCTAGATATGGTCTAGAGAGTCAAGAAAGAACTCTATGGACTCAAGCAAGCTCATAGAGGTTGGTATGAAAGCATAGATAGATACTTGTTATAGAAAAATTTCAAGAAAGGTACAATAAATAGTAATCTTTATTTCAAAGTTGAATATGATAAATTATTAATAGTATTTGTAAGAGATGATATCACTTTTGGAGGAGCTGATAGTATTTGTAAGACATTTGCAGAAGAAATTATAGATGTCTATGATTGGTGAATTATAATTTTTCCTTGGTCTTTAAGTGACATAGTCAACATATTTTATATTTATTTTCAGATGAAGTATATCAAGGATATGTTGAAGAAGTTTGGTATGGAGGATTGTAAACTAGTTGGAACTCCTATGGCTACTGGTTGCAAGTTAAGTAAGAATGATCAAGCTCTAGAATTTGATTAGAAATAGTATGTCTATGATTGGAGGATTTTTGTATTTAAATACTTAAAGACACAATATTATGTATGTTATCTATTTAGTGGCTAGAATTCAAGCTAATCCAAAGCAATCTCATGATAGAGAAAAAAGGATATTCAAAATTGAGAGAGAATTTAGGTTTTGCTTTGTGGTACAAGAAGAATGATGATTCAATTTTCAAAGCCTAAACAGATGCTTATTGGGTCAAATGTGCTAATGACAAAAAAAGTAAAAGTGGTTGTGCATTTTTCTTAGGAGTCAGATTGGTCTCTTGGTTGAGCAAAAAGTAGGATTTATTGTCACTATCCATTGCAAAAGTAGAATAAATTGTGGTAGCAACTTATTGTACTTAGGTGATGTGGATGAAGCAAAATCTAAGAGATATCAAGGTGATGTATGATGAGGAAATTCCTATTATGTATAACAATAAAACTATAATTATAATTCTACAAAAAATTGATAATGCATTATAAGACAAAACATTTCTATCTAATATTGTTTCTTAATGGGGAAGGTTACAAAGAAGGATGTAAGATTGGAGTATGTTCTTACAAAGAATACAATTGTAGACATCTTTACCAAGGCACTGAGATAGGATACCTTTGAGTATCTTTGATAAAAGTTGGGGGTTATTGCACCTACTTCCTCAAACTAGATGCATAGAAGTGGTCCATCTTCCCAGGGGGAGAATCAAAGTTTACTTCTTTTCTCCTAGATTGACATGGTGGCTACTCTCAGGAGGAGAAAGGAAGGTTGTGGTTCCTAGATGACAAGAAAATGATTATAGTTATGAGAGTTATACTTGAAAGGGTGAGAGAGAGTTATTTTTTGCAATATTGTGCCCTTTTCTGTTGATGTCAAAGTGGGAGAGAGATATAGTAAGAGAGAGAGAGAGAGAGAGAGAGAGAGAGAGAGAGAGAGAGAGAGAGAGTTAAAACTTAGATTTTATTGCTATTTGTTGGTACAAGTGTTGTCATCAATGACAAGGGGGGAGATTGTTGGAAATTTAAGTTGTGTTGGTTGTTTCGTCATTGATGTCAATATGTTTTGCGTTGTCCTTGATCTCTCACATGGTGTATAGGTTATAATTGTTCTATTGTGTAGATATTTTAGTTACTCTAGAAATGAATATTAAGATGTTGTTATGTTGTTTGGTGGTGATATTGAGTAAGTACAAGGTGTTTCTGGAAGGCTATAGTAGCAGAAAGTTACAATATGCAGGAAAGGGTATTTAATATATTTATAGAAGAATGATTTGAATTTTGCTAGTTCTTGATGATGTTGGTTTATATTTTTGGACCTAATATCTATGTTTTGTGGATGTTGTACTATCATGTTTTTAGTTTCTTCGTTGCTTAGATAGTAGAGTTGGTTGTGGAAATTTAGTAATAGTGTAGTTGTCTATCAAATGTATTGGTCTCTAGTTAGCTTATTTGATTTATCTTATTTGGATCATGTTATTTTAGTCTATATTGTTGGCATTACAATAGAAAGGAGATTGTTGGCATTTCAATTAGGATATTGAGAAGGTTGTTGGAGATTATTGATATAATTGAAGAAGGATGATTACTGTCTTAATAATATTATTTTGTCATTTATGTCAAGAAATTAATTTTTTGATTAAGTATGATGTTGCCATATCTTGAGAATTATGTTTTGATGAGTATTAAGAGGTCAGTAAGTGATAGAGAAAGAATGTGATAATGAAGGGGAGAAATAAGTTATTCAATGGGTAACTATTACCAACTTAGACAATGATGAGATCATGTTGTTTTGATTATTTTGATATCACTGAGCAAAGAATCTAGTTGGTAAACCCTAAGGTACCTAGTCAGTAAACGCTAAGGTTATCGATATCGGTTAAAGAAGGCAGAATATCTACTGAGTGAAGTTCAGTATTTACTGAGTAACAACCGAGTAATAACAGAATGCATTGGATGAATAAAATCATTATTTAATGAAAGATGTTGATGAGCTGGAGATGAATAAATGATTGGTATGTCACGCAAGAAGTTTGTTGAGGATCTACGACATCAAAAATACAAGAGGAAGATCTATAGCATAGATGGAACCATAATAACCTAGCACAAGTTCCAGGGAAAGAATACAAGTTCCATGGCAAGGTAAAACATTTTTTAGATCGAAGGATACATTGAACCTAGTCAAGTTTGAAGATCTGATGGCTAATATTGATCATGGGAAATGTGATCAAGGAGATTAAGTGGATAGAAATTGTTTATAAATAAGAAACTATTGATGAACAATGCATGTAGGCAAATGTATGCACATTGATGCTACAGTAATGTTTACCGAGCATAGAAGCTTGAAGATCTGATTGAAGAATAGATTGGGAAGCCCAGCAAGCCCAACAAGGGACAAGATAGATCTTATGACAAGATTGTTTTGAGCACATAGAATCTGCTTTAGGATTTTAGATGTGAAGTTGTAGATATATTTTATTACTATTATTTATTTTGTAAGTGACAGGAAATCTCTTAACCGAGTGGACCTAACAATCTTATTTGTAAATCTTCTAGCAAGGTAACATTCTAAATGAGTGTTTGAAATCCTTTGACAAGGTCACTTCTAAGAAAGTGCAAGACTCTAACAAGTCTGAGGGAAATCGCTTAAGTGGGTCACATCTAGCAATGTGTTTGTAATCTTTAACAAGATTATCTTTTAACTGAGCATACTCTAGAAGGGTATATTTCTTAGTGGGTCCGAAATCCCATAGTGGTTTTTCCCTATTTGGGTTTCCACGTTAAATTTGGTGTTAAATATGTTACGATGTTTTAAGTGTATCTGTTTATGAGTATTGAATGATTTATAGTCATAGTTGCATATTAGTAAAGGCTACCGAGGTTGAATCAGGTGAATATATTGTATAGTGAAGTTTTTATGATTCACCATCCCCTCTCATCTTAACTAACAATTGGTATTAGAGCTTTGGACTCCAGAAGAAAAGTTTAAAGGTACTTGAGGCAAGATCTGAAGATGTATAAAAGGGATGCACCAAAGCTAAACAAGTCAAGTTTCTCCACATGGTAGAAAAGGATGAAGTTGCATTTATTAGGAATTGGAGAATATGCAACATATTATCCAGAGAATGATTACATAGCACCTAGAACCAACCCGATGACAATGGAAGAGATAAAGGCAAAGCAAGAACATATTCAAGCTATGATTGAAATAACATCTGCATTGATTGACTCAGAGTTCAATGATCTAGAAGGCTGTAATGATGCAAAGGCGATGTGGTCTAAGCTCATATCTATGTATGTTGGTGATGAACATGTTCAGAGAGCAAAAGTAGATAGTCTAAGAGGTCAACTTGAATCCATGAGAATGAATGAAGATGAGAACATAACCCAATACAGTACAAGGTTAAAGGAAACTGTCAATCAAATCAAAGGAGCGGGAGGAACTATTGAAGAAAAGGATGTAACAAGTAAGTTTCTTAGAACACTTCTACCTGCTTATGCCATTCGAGTCTCTACAATCAATGAATTAAGGTTTGTGGCAAACATGCCAGTCTCTTTGGATGCTACTATCGCTAAGCTACATGCATTTGAGTTAAGTAATTTTGATAACAATGGGTCCTCGATAAATAAAGTTGAATCTACAATCAGTTCTTTTCATCTTGGTGAATCTAATGACTATAATGATAGAATAAATAAGTATTCTAAAGGAAATCATAGTGGAGCAAGTGAGAGATTTCATAAAAACATGGAAGAAGTACACAAACTGTATGAGGAAATAAAAAAGCAAGAAGAGTTTGAAGCATTATTAGCCAGAAGGTTACCGAGAGGAAAAGGTAAGTATAAAGGAAAGCTACCTTTGAAATGTTTCAATTGTGATAAATTAGGACATATGGCTTCTAACTGCCCTGACAAAGAATCTAGTGAAAAAAGAGAATAATAAGAAGACAAACATAAAGACAATCACTACAGAGGACACCGAGACTTCAGAAGGAGAGATAGAAAAACATGCCTAGTAGCTGATGAGGAATCCAATGATGATAAATCTGATGAAACTAAAATAGAGGAAGTTGTTTATGTGGCTATCAAAGATGGATCAGATGAAGAAAGGTATGAAGAAAGAGCCCTAATATCTCTCATAAATAAAAATGATTCTTGGATCATAGATAGTGGATGCTCACATCACATGATAGGTGATAAACACAAGTTTGTTAAATTAGAAGACTATGATGGAGGATATGTAAGATTTGGTAATGATGCACCATGTCTAGTGAAAGGTAAAGGATCTATAACACTTCTTGACAATGTTAAATGTGATGATGTATACTTGGTTGAAGTTTTGAAAATACAATTTGTTGAGTGTAGGATAGCTAAACAATACAAGATACTTAATAGAATTCTAGAAGGGATGTGTCAAAGTTCATGACAAACATGGAAAGCTGGCTACTACAGGGACACAAGCAAGAGGTAATACATTTCATCTTGACTCAACTCGGAACAAATGTCTATATGCAAAAATAGAAGATACCTGGTTATGGCATAAAAGGTTTTGTCATGTAAATTTTGATAACCTAATCAAAATAAGTAAGAAGCACCGAGTAAGAGGTCTAGTGAGCTTGGAAAAACCTAAGAATGCTATGTGTCAAGGATGCCAGATGGGTAAGATGACAAGATCAAGCTTTACAAGTAAGTCCTACACTTCTAAAGGAATTTTAGATCTACTGCACACTGATCTTTGTGGTCCTATGAAATTTCCAAGTTATTATGGTGATAAATATTTCATATTATTTGTGGATGATTACTCAAGGATGATGTCAGTTATGTTTTGAAAAGAAAAATCAGAAGCTTTTCAAATGCTTAAATGGTATAAGGAAAGAGTTGAAAATGAAACAGGAAGACAACTGAAATGTTTTAGATCTGATAGAGGAGGAGAGTTCACTTCTGATGAATTTAACTTATTTTGTAATGATCATGGTATAAAAAGGCAAGTATCTACACTGAGAACTCCATAGCAAAATGGGATAGCTAAGAGAAGAAATAGATCTATTGTAGATTGTGCCAGAACCCTGATGATTGAAAAGAGGGTACCTCAAACATTTTGGAGAGAAGCAACAAGCACTGCAATTTACACCCTGAACCGAGTACAACTGAAGAAAGGAACTTTGAAGACACCATATGAAATCTGGTATGATAAGAAACCTAATGTAATTTATTTTAAAATATTTGGAAGTAGATGTTATGTTCACAAAGATGACAGAAATGGAAAGTTTGATCAAAAAAGTGAGGAAGGAACATTTCTTGGCTATTCTTCTAGAAGTAAAGCATTTAAATGTCTGATCAAATCATCTAACAAAATAGTGGAAAGTGCAAATGTGAAAATTGATGAATTTGTAGAAAGAAATGATGAAGGAAATTCCAAAGAACCATAAAATTATGAAGAATTTGTTTGTGTTCAACTGAGAAATCCTACCAAGAAAGTTGCTGAAGAAAATGAAGATAATATCTAGTTACTGAGTGATGAAGAAGATTATACAGAGCCTACCAAGCCTATATTAGCCAAATATGTCAAAAGAAATCATGCATCAAGTCAGATTATAGGAGATAAGGATGATCCAATGATGACAAGGAACAAACTGAGATAGAACACATGTCAGATATCTGAATTTGAACAAAGAATAGTAAAAGAGGCATTTAGTAATGAAGATTGGATAAATGCTATGATAGAAGAAATTGAACAAATCAAGAAGAATGAAACATGGACACTGGTCCTAAGACCAAAGGACAAAAATGTAATCGGTACAAAGTGGATTTTCAGAAACAAGCTAAATGAAAAAGGAGAGTTCATTCAGAATAAAGCAAGACTAGTTTGCAAAGGATATGCTCAAGAAGAAGGAATTGATTATGGTGAGACTTTTGCACCTATGGAAAGAATTGAAGGAGTGAGAACATTGTTGGCATATGTTGCTTACAAAAATTTAAAGGTATATCAAATGGATGTTAAATCTGCATTTTTGAATGGTATACTAGAAGAAGAAGTTTATATTCAACAACTTGAAGGATTTATTGAAGACAAGAATAAAGATCAGGTATGTAAGCTGAACAAAGCATTATATGGTTTAAAGCAAGCCCCTAGAGTATGGTATGAAAGACTGCACTCTTATTTGATCAAGATTGGATTAATAAGGACAATTGAAAACAACAATATGTACATGAAGAATGATGAAAATAATGGTATACTACTTTTAGCCATATTTGTCGATGATATTATTTTTTGTGGTAATGACTCCTTATGCAAGAAATTTGGAAATAAAATGTGCAAAGAATTTGAGATGTCATTAATCGATGAGATAAAGTATTTTATAGGTTTGTAGATACTACAAATGAAAAATGAGATTTTCATTACTCAATCCAAGTATATAAAGGAAATCTTGAAGAAATTTGGAATGGAGGATTCTAAACCTGTAAGTACTCCTATGACTACCAATTATAAACTATCGAAGAGTTATGAATCTACATCTGTTGATGAGACACTTTACCGATCCATGATTGGAAAGCTGTAATATGTGGTTCATAATAGGCTAGATATAGCACATGCAGTAGGTATAGTTGCAAGATTTTCTGCAGATCCCAAAGAAACTCATTTGATAGCAATCAAGAGAATTTTCAAATACCTGAGAGGCACTGAAGATTATGGCTTAGTGTATCAAAAGATAAAAATTTTTGACTTAAAAGTATATACTGATGCTGATTGGGCAGGAAACATTGATGATAGGAAAAGCACAAGCGGTGGAGCTTTCTTTTTGGGAGAAAGACCACTAAGTTGGCTTAGCAAGAAACAAGGATGCATTTCATAGTCAACAGCTGAAGCTGAATATGTCGCTGCAACATTGAATTATACCAATATAGCATGGATCAAACAACTATTGAAAGGTATGAATGAGAAGTTACCAAGCCAGTAACTATATTCTATGATAATACCAGTGCCATTAACATTTCAAAGAATCTGGTAATGCACTCTAAGACAAAGTATATATCTATAAAGTATCATTATCTTAGAGAAGAAGTCCAAGAGAAGAAAGTTGTGCTAGAGTATATCAGTTCAAAGGAACAAATAGCAGATATTTTCACAAAGCCATTACCAAGGGACACTTTTGAGTATCTCAGAAGTCAGTTAGGGGTCCTACCCCTATCTAGTACTCACTGACAGAGTTCGGTGAAAGCATCAATTCTATGAATCTAAAGGATAAATATTTATGAGTTGATGCTGCTTTACACACTTTAGGAGGTTACCTAAAGTTGTACAGGAAAAAGTGATTGAAGACAAAGATGCTCTGACCGTGAATGAGACTGCAAGGAAATTACTTCACAAAGGAAGAAATCATGAATTAGTTTTTATTTTTGGCATTGTTGTCAAAGGGGGAGAAGACTAATTTGTAAGGAACTAATAGAAGAAGCTAGGAGAAGACTACTGACAGGGGGAGAAGACTTCAGGAGAAGGTTTAAACAGCTCAAGGATAATAGGAGAAGTCTAAACAATAATCTGAATCCGAATTAGTTGGAATAAATCAAGTTGGTATTGCCATTTAAAGTTGGTATTGCCATCAATGCCAAAGGGGGAGATTGTTGGCAATTCAATAAGGATATTGAGAAGTTTGTCAGAGATTATTGATATAACTAAAGAATGATGATTACTATCTTAATAATATTATTTTGTCACTGATGTCAAGAAATTGATTTTCTGATTTAGTATGATGTTGCCATATCTTGAGAAGTATGTTTTGATGAGTATTAAGAGGTCGGTAAGTGACACAAAAAGAATGTGATAATGAAGGGGAGAAATAAGTTATTCAATGGGCAACTATTACCAAGTTAGACAATGATGAGATCATATTGTTTTGATTGTTTTGATATCTTACATATGTTGTTGATTATAAGTTTAATATTGTACTATGTCACCGAGCAAAGAATCTAGTTGGTAAACCCTAAGGTACCTAGTCAGTAAACCCTAAGATTATCGATATCGGTTAAAGAAGGAAGAATATCTACCGAGTGAAGTTCAATATTTATTGAGAAACAACCGATTAATAACAGAATGCATTGGATGAATAAAAACATTATTTAATGAAGGATGTTGATGAGCTGGAGATGAATAAATGATTGGTATGTCACACAAGAAGTTTGTTGAGGATCTATGACATCGAAAATACAAGAGGAAGATCTATAGCACAGATTGAACCACAATAACCTAGCACAAGTTCCAAGAAAGGAATGCAAGTTCCAAGGCAAGGTAAAACATTTTTTAGATCGAAGGATACATTGAACCTAGTCAAGTTTAAAGATTTGATGGCTAAGATTGATCATGGGAAATGTGATCAAGGAGATTAAGTGGTTAGAAATTGTTTATAAATAAGAAATTGATGATGAACAATGCATGCGGGCAAATGTATGCACATTGATGCTACAGTAATGTTTACCGAGCATAGAAGCTTGAAGATCTGATTGAAGAATAGATTGGGAAGCCTAGCAAGCCCAACAAGGGACAATATAAGTCTTATGACAAGATTGTTTTGAGCACATAGAATCTACTTTAGCATTTTAGATGTGAAGTTGCAGATATATTTTATTACTGTTATTTATTTTGTAAGTGTTAGGAAATCTCTTAACTGAGTGGACCTAACAGTCTTATTTGTAAATCCTCTAGCAAGGTAACATTCTAAATGAGTGTTTGAAATCCTTTAACAAGGTCACTTCTAACAAAGTGCAAGACTCTAACAAGTCTAAGGGAAATGCCTTAACTGGGTCACATCTAGCAATGTGTTTATAATCTTTAATAGGATTAGCTTTTAACCAAGCATACTCTAGAAGGGTATATTTCTTAGTGGGTCCAAAATCCCATAGTGATTTTTCCCTATTTGGGTTTCCATGTTAAATCTGGTGTTAAATGTCTTATGATGTTTTAAGTGTATCTGTTTATGAGTATTGAATGATTTACAATCATAGTTGCATATCAGTAAAGGCTACCGAGGTTGAATCAGGTGAATATATTGTATAGAGAAGTTTTTATGACTCAGCCCCCCCCTCTCATCTTAACTAGCATATATATGCATTGGAGGTTGAGTTAGAATGTTGATATTGATCTCACCATGGCATGGGTAGATCCAAATTGAGTATTTTGCATTGGGTGATGTGCTTAGGTCAATTGGTTAGTGTACTTCATTAATTTTTTTTACACCTTATGTTTGATGTCATGTTTGGAGGAAGTGTTAGTGTCTGTGGTACATTGGAACTAGCTTAAGAAGATGTGTTGTGATGTATTTATGCCTTCTTTATCTACTAGAGTGGACCACATTGTGTATTTTTGGTTCAAGTGGCAAACTTTATATAATTCATGTATATAATGTTTTTGGGCCAGCATAATTGAGGGCTTCAATGTATTACCTTGTATAAATGGAAATGAAAAAGTGTTATTTGGTGTGTGGTTTTTTGGGAATTAGATGTGAATTATATGAAAGTAGTAGAAGTGAAAATTTTAGTTTGTGATGAGATTTGATGATCATATCTTCAGTATGATAGTATATTGAGACAATGAATGAAGTCAAAGATGTTTGCCTTGATATTATTCAATTGACACTATGGTTCAAGGAAAGTTTCTTGATCAATACATCTTGTTCATTTCAACTCATTATCTCCTTGTACTTATTGAAAGATAGTGATTCATTTGGTACCTTGTGTATTTCATTGTATCTTTCCCTAATATCATTCATCTTACTATTACAAGTCCCTTATCTTGTCATAGGATTGTGTACCTTAGTCTTACAAATCTAATTAGGTGTAGTGTGCTCCTTGGCCTTGAACCTAAATCATTGTAATCAGTTATTCATATTGTGAGAGTTATTGTCACCATCATTTTTCCCTCCATGGGTTTTTCGTGTAAAAAAAAAGTGTTCATGTGTGTGTTGTACATTATGGTTTCATATTTCATCATTACAAAAATAAGTTAATCGATATTTGAAGTTAAAAGGATTATAAGTAAGTTATTTTAAGGTACAGATTTACTTACTCTTCCTTTTAGTCCTATGGCATGTTCAACAAAAGCTATCTCTAAGGATTAGGTCTATTTGATGACTAATATTTCTCACTCTGTGTATGCCATTAGATACACTATCTGATATAATATCTTAAAAAAATTCCAACAAATCTACAACTTTCATAGGTATATCTCCTACTTCTAATTTGTTATCTTTAGGAATTAAAGAAAAACAAAGATGCTCATGTTTCATGCCATCTAGAAATTTTCTTTCATCAACTAAACATATTCTTCCATTATTGTATACATTTTTCTCTATCTCCTTAAAAGGCTTCACCTTGTGCTAAACTCCATCATTTGACAAAGAAGAGGTATTTTACATACCCATCATGTACTACATGATTATCAAACTACCATGGTCTCCCTAACAACATATGACAAATATCTATAGGCATAAAAACACATAATACCTCAACATGATAGTTTCAAATATTAAAATTTACTAGATATTGTTCATTGACTAAAGCCCTATGGTTGTTGTGCAACCAAGAAATTCAATAAGGAGTTGAGTGTCCTCTTCTTTCTAACTTAAATTTGATAATCATTTCATTTGAAACAATTTTATCAATACTACCACTATTTATAATAACTGTAATATCAAAAATCTCACCTTATGCAAACTCAACACAAAAAATGGTGTTTCCTCCATGCTATCAGAGGTTGGGTGTCACCACCTTTGTCCTTTTGTCCACCTGAGATCATCTTGTTAGCTCCAAACTAGTCTCTACTAACTCCACCAACTTGTCGCCTTCGAGGACTAGGGCATGGCACAAAGACGTCTGTGTGGCACGCTAGTGTCTTGCAAATCTGACAATTTGCAGGTGGTTGTTTGAGTGTTATGCCTACACCCGAAAGGAATCATAATGCTCTTACATCTGCCCACCAATGTCAGATTTCCTTCTAGGACCTATATCTCTCCTATTTGAAAGCATTTTGGTTATCTTTTGGCATTTTGAGTATACGTGTTGTAGATTGGAGCTCTTGGAAATACCTCTTTAGACAACATTCACATTTCCTATTATGAAGACCAACATTGTTGTTGCTTTCCGAATAGCTCATAGCACTATTGTCATACAATTTTGAAGAGGGGAGTTTACTGGTTCTCTTTTCCATTTAACTCACACTTTATTATTCTTTTATCTTCCATTGTCATTCAATTATCTTTATCATTTATCTTCCCCAAGGCTTTTGTATGGGTTGTTTGTGGAGGTGGAAACACGAAACCAGGGGTCTAACTTAGGCAGACTCCAACACACAACCCCCAATATTTTTCTTCTTTCTTATGAGTAGGTTATTGATCATGGGAAGAAGATCATGTAGTGGGAGGCCTAAATCATGGACCAACTATGAGTCTCTTTCTCACCTTCCCTCCTTCTACATTATCTTAGTTATTTCATAATTCACATTTGTTAGTTTAGTTTACATGTTTCTCATGTTTTACTGCATTATACTCACAATTGGAATTTTTTGTAT
This sequence comes from Cryptomeria japonica, assembly GCF_030272615.1. Lineage (NCBI taxonomy): Eukaryota > Viridiplantae > Streptophyta > Pinopsida > Cupressales > Cupressaceae > Cryptomeria > Cryptomeria japonica. The sequence goes on along the minus strand of NC_081412.1, from coordinate 533,749,627 downwards.
GGGTTCTATACTCCATCCATATAGAACAATAGCGCACCGCACTGGTGTCTCAGACCTACTCTCTCATCTTTGGGATAGAGGCTTGACAGATCTATGTAAGAGTCTCAGGTTGCGGGTAATTGCCATAGTTTGTATATTTTATCCCCTGACTCACCTTAGCACCACTTTGAGTGAGGTATTATAGGGTGGATTTTTTCTTTGGCATTCATCATCCTTAAAGTAATGAATTTCCTCCACTACATTTTGGTGAGCCTAACATGAAGAAACTTTCCTTTTCTATTGTGCATATCAAATGTAATTTTTTAAAAAAAAGAATAAAGCATTTTAATCACACCTTGGTTCTAGCATCTACAAACAATCTAATTCATTGCATATAGTTTGCATTTTGTGTTCTCTTTCTGATCTCTAGCCAAAATTTACTGAAAGATGAAGAATTTTATATCCTTGTAGTGACAGTCTCAGTGTCAGAATACTCATCTACGATCTTTATGACCTAGATAGACACAAGAGATAATCTAGGCAATTTTTTCCTCCTGACCCTTATAGTCCTTATTTACCCAGCATAATGTTCAACAATCAACTTCTTGACTCAAATGATTTTTTTAATTCTCATCTCCTTAAGTCCATTTTTATAGGGGGACCCTCCCCACCTAGTTCACAATCCAACTCTTAGAGTAATTCTCAATGAAATTCTACTCCATCTTCCCCTCTTGTTGTTGATCACAACTCTTCTCTCACTATTGATTTTGAAAAAATTTATATGACTGAGCAAAATCTAAGAGATTTTTAGGGTGTCATAAATTGGGAGAATGTCCTCCCCCAGGCTGGAAATGTCATCAACACTATGAGAGACATGTTGATCTCAGATAGGAGATGCCTGGAGATGTTGAGGGCATTATCTATGATAGTCAATAATCATGTGCCTTTGGTTGATACTAATCCTTAGGATGTCCACTCCATTACCTATGGACCTTGACTTAGTCTCAGTATGCCTGGTTCAGTAGTGCACATGGTTGATCCTAGACATACTATTCCTAGTATCACTACTTCATCTACCCCCTTGGGCTATACGGGTATGTCTAGTGGCTCAACCTTTGCCTCTGTTGTAGCTCAGATGTCTACAGTTAGTACTAGCACTACATCTACTGGTGGCATTGGTCCTTCTGGAGGTTTTGATGGAGGTGGTGGCAGAGTTGGCCCACCTCCACCTCCTCCACCTGCTAATCTAGTTTTCAACACCATCTTACAAAATATGTGTCAGTTGTAGTTACAGTTAACAAACTTGGCCTCCACCTTTGGACACTCATCCATTCTTGCATATTATAGGAAGAGCCCGCCCCCTTGACATCACCATTTTTAACACTATCCTTCCTCCTATAGTTGAATCACTGAATTTCAATAGGTTCAAAGGTGATGGGGAGTCTAACATGCATATCAATTATTTCATGACTATGTGCAGCGATTATCATAGTCTGAATTTTATGTTACTTAAACTATTCTCATAGTTCCTTAATAGTACTGTGTTAGAATGGTATAGCTCTTTTCCAGATCATTCTATCTACACCTTTGGTCAACTCATGGACCTTTTCCTTAGATGCTTTTTTGGCTAACATTGGTAGCAAGGTCACTATTGTTGACCTTGTTCATTGCAAGGAAAAACCCAATAAGAAGGTCACATATTTTATTTTTATATACCAATCGATCTCTACCAAAATCACCTTTGTCTTGCCAGATAGTGATCCACAAAGGATGTTTATCAGCAATTTGTAGCCTGCATTAAGGGAAAATGTATCTCTTATTTGATATCAAAACTTTGCTAACATGTGTTCTGCATTTACGGACTACCAACACACCATGTCATAGAGATTCTATTTCAAACCCTCACAGTAGATCCTTTACAGACACTTTCTTGGAAGGGTCTACGAAGAATAAAGTTGTAGCTAATGTCGTGACTATCCCTTTGGCAGTTGCCACACAAGGATCACAACAAAATAGGGTCTTCATGAAATTGAATGACTTATTTGAGAATAATACAGTGGTTACTAAAAGATAACTTGATAACCCTTCCTAAGATTAGGCCATTGTTTGATAGTAAACCCTATCAATGATGGTATGATAGGTCAAAGTTCTGCCATTACCATCATGTACCTGGTCATGACACCGAGTGATGTTATTGTCTTCAACACATAGTCCAAGACCACATTGATAGTGGTCCAATCAAAGTTGATGTGCGGAAACATAAGTCAAACAAATTTATTGATCAAGCTAACAAGGAAAATCTATACTAACCCCATTCCCTTGCATTAAAAAAAAATCATTTCTGCATCAGATCCTTCTTCAGATGATGACCCATTTGTGAACATGGTCACCATCAATCCTATTTGTTTGCCTCCTAGGCACAAGAGAAATATGTTTGATGTGTCCTTGTCATTCACCCCTTTGGATGCCTCGTATTGTGGAGAGCCTGGTCCTTTATACATCTCTGCCAAACTAAATGGTCAAACTATCATAGGTGTGATGGTTGACCTATCGTGCAGATTCGATGTCACTCCTATTATGGAGGAGACTTTATTTGTGAATGGTTAGCATAGATTAGCATATGATGAGTGCCTAGAAACCTTGTGGACACATGATGATTTTTCCATCCCTCCTTTGGTTGGTGTTGCCTTGACAGTCCTCATGGGACCCAAGGCTATATCTTCCACATTTGTGAGCATTCTTGAATTGGACCTCTTCAGAGTTAAGCTAGGTATTCCTTAGTTTATTTATATGGAGGCACTCCCATCAGTGATTCATATATGCCTCCATGAGGGTTTGGTACATGTCATTCAAGACATTGGATATCGATCCTTGGTAGCTCATGGGAACTTTTTGTTAGACCTTTTTTGGCCTACTCAAGTGGAGCCCATGCTTCCCCATGGTGATTTGATGTATCATGTTTATTATCAATACAAAATGGGGGAGTCAGCTCCTAAATCAGCACAACCTAGTTTTTCATTGCCTCTTCTTGCATTGACCTCTACTACATCTATTCTGATGATGGAGTAGGTGGTTCTTCATGTCCCCTCATCATCAAGGGTCGAGGCTAAGCCTAATCCTCTGAATAGACCTTTGCATCTGCCTAGGACAATGTAGCCAACATTGGTGTCTTTTATTCCTATGACTGCACCTAGTGTAAACAAAGGAAAGGCACCTATGTTGTCAAATTTTGTAGCCCGCCCTCCCTTTGAGCTCCCGATCATGGTTGATATCCCTCGGCCCTCTCTTTATGAGAAAGGGAAGCACTCTTCTCATGTTCATTTGTCACCACTCACTCTTGTTTCGTAGTCTATATTAGCACCCTTAATTCCCTCAATCGCTCCTCACTCGAAGTGGGGTAGGGCACTCATTGCTGTGAATGTTGTGCCTATTCTGGATACACATCCTCCTTCATTGGTTGGGCATTCTCCTTTCTCTAACATGGTTCTAGATTCCTCCCATATGCAGTATGATGCTCTTGAATCCTATTTGTCTTTAGTTGGTGGTCCTCATCTTAGTCATAATCAATGTGTGCGTGAGCATAAATTCTATCAATGATCCATAGCTTGAGAGTGTGATGTTTCTCTATAGGCTTCTACTGCATCTGTGACACCTAGCTCCGTCACATAAGTTCCCACTTCATTTGACATTCATATTTTTGTATTTGCTTTGGTTTCTCTTCTAGCTACTTCGGGGCATCTTGATGAACCTCCCCCTAAATGGGTGCACATCTTCATTCCTCCTTCTCTAGAGCCTCCCCTTATCACCTCTTTGTCGAAAATGCCTCCATTGTCTTGGCCCATTAATATGTTTCATACATAGGTGGTGCCTAGTGCAGCTTTGTTTGCTTCCCCTATGTCACAACCACTTTAGTATTCAATCTTTCCTAGAGTCCCCCAACTTGCTACAGTTGATACGAGACCTATTTGTCCTATCTGCTTGAAATGCAAGCTTGAGCAAGGCACTGTTCTAGAGTTTCAAAAGTATAAATCCTCATAGGTATGTTTCTCACCCTCATCTATGCATGTTTCAGTGCTTGTCAGTTTTCTTGTTTCTGTGTGCATGATTGAGAGAGGGGTGAATTAGTTTTCACCAGATCTAGAAACTTAATCACAAATACAGATGTGATAAATTGCAGCAATAACAGAGATAAGTAAATAGATAGCACAACACACAATACCAAGATTTTGATGTGGGAAACCCGATTAAGAGAAAAACCATGGTGGGAACCTACCCACAATAAGATGATAATCTATAGTAGTATGTGTAAATATTATAATGGAGAATGCACATGCATTCAAGCACACTGCCTAAAGCTCACTGCTCAAAAGATAATGACCCATAAGGATACAACCCTCAGGGAAGTCTCACTAACTTACAACAAGATCAAACTACAATCTAGAAGGAATGAAATTAAATAATAGCATCTCCAAATGCCTGATAATAGTTACGTTAAGTACAATAGTCTACTCTGCAACACTAATCTCTGCTCAATTCATTACACTTAAAGATGAATCCTTATTCTCACATATACTACTCTCTGATAATGCAGACACAACCCCTACACCTAAATTATGTATGACAATATCACCTATTTATACAATTAATCAACCTTGACAACAAGGTGGGCTAAACCCTCAACTCACAATTACAAAATTACATCACATGATACAAGGATCGACCACCAGACCAATATAATGATATACATGACATAACATAGACCTAAATCAAATTCTCAACTGCTCATCTCCACTCGTAATCATACCAAGATCAACCGCAACATGCTACACCACCATAAATATCGCATAACATGAATAACATCACCAGCTCAGCAAAAATACCAACAAATCGCACAATGATCAATGTGGATCATCAAAAAAAGTAGGACACAATGAGGAAACACCAGAAATCACATTAGAATCATCAGTAACAATTGTACCAACACCACTTATCAAATATTCATCTATCAATGCCTCAACTCCAGAACACTCAAACAACAACAACTATCATGAAGAAAGATAACTTCCAAAGCACCAAATCATTAACCATCTGTAATGAAGATACATGAACATCCCAAACAATTTCCCAAAATCACAGCTCAAGATCTAATCACACCGGAATATACCGGAGGAAATATTGAACTCTGCAAAGCACTGATCATAAAAACGAACTGCAAACTGGATCATATGCTATGTTCAATTAATCTTTTTGGATCACCAAAACTAATACAGAAGAGTATAATGATACTAGAAATACTCCATACACTAAACCAAAATCCCAATAAACTAATCTACAAACACCAGAGCAAGAATATGTTGACATCAATGACAACAACATATCCTAGTAGCAGAAATGTCCAACATGTTTCAATGATTGTCATTTTGCCTATTCTATGTGTGTGATTGAGAAGGGCCCACCTTCCCTCAAGTTTTTAACTACAAAATGGATCATATGTTATGATCAATTAATATTTTCGGATCACCAAAACCAATACAAAAGAGTATAAAGATACTAGAAATACTCCTTACACCAAACCAAAATCCCAATAAACCAATCTGCAAGCACCAAAGTAGGAATATGTTGACATCAATGACAATAACATATCCTAGCAGTAGCAATGTCCAACATGTTTCAGTGCTTGTCATTTTTCCTATTATGTGTGCCTGATTGACAAGGCCCCACCTTCTCCCAAGTTTGTCATAGCTCCCCTCCCAGAGGTTGATTGTCCTATTCTTGTTTCATCTTCTTCGAGTGAGTCACCCACTTCTTCTATAGAGGCTTGAATGTTTGACTCCTTGGAAGACATCCTGGCATTGTCTATGATCTTCATGCAATCGTTGACCCTTTACCTCCTCTGAGTTTGTGGATGTGGTTGTTGTTGATCCTTTATCCCTTTCTCTCTCTACTGGTGAGATGGCCAATGAATCCCTTGTGATGGTGCCTCTCTGAGCTCATCCTCCTCCTTATGATCTAGATTGGCAGGATGATGATCTGCTAAGGGATGACCTTTAGGATTTTAATCTTTTATCTTCATTTTTTTGTATGTGCATATGATTATTTTCCCCCATGCTTGCGTTATATGTTTATTCCTCTCGAAGGATCCACTCCTTAGGCACTTAGATATGGGAGGTTGACTATCTTTGTCTATTGTTCTCTCCTAGAGGACGCGAGTTACTCTGTAGCTGCTCAAATACAAGATATTTTTTGTCGTGCATCTTCTTCTATTTGTCTCTCTACTTCCTCTATTTATTGTATCTTTCTTTTTCAATATTCAGGGATGATTTTTTGATATTCAAGGATGATACAAAATGTTGGGGGCATCATTTCTCCTTCTTCCATGTTGACTTAGATTTTTATTTTAACTTTGTCTTCATGTGCTCTTCTTCATATCTGAGAACTCTGGTGCTATGATGATACACCCATTTTGTAGTTCTATTATATATCTTTTGTCAAATTGGATCCCCCTATCCTCTTGCATTTCATTGTCCATGTTGTGGACATTTATCTGTCACCACCTACTAGTGACTTTCTACAAAAACATCTTTTTATGTTGACTTGTTGTTAGCAATAGCCAAGAAGGGAGATTGAGAGGGGGGGTGAATTAGTCTTCACCAGAATATAAAACTTAATCACAAAACATAGATCTGATAAACTACGGTAACAATAAAGATAAGCAAATTGAGAGAACAACACAACACCAAGATTTTGACATGGAAAACCTGGTGTAGACACCCAAAATTGTCATGTCTAATTAAATAAATATTTTATTTATTTAATTATCTAAGCCTAATTCTTCTATTAATTAAATAAATTTTTATTTATTTAATTAATTCATTTATCCTCTTCTAGCCTTATTTCTCATTTAAATAAATACATTTATTTATTTAAATTATCCCTTTCCTAAATTAAATAAATATTTTATTTATTTAATTGTCCTACTTCTTCTATTAATTAAATAAATCTTTATTTATTTAATTAATTCATTATCTTTTTCTACACATGACACATGTCATTTATCTCTTAATTCATACACTACCTACCTCTTTCATTATTTTGGTATTTCTTATACCTACCCTCTAATCCTAGCCGACCTCTCTTTTTACACCTCTCAATCTTATCCCTCCATTTCTTATTGTGTCTTCTATTTAAGGAGATGCTTTCTTCATTGTCAAATCTGAATGACACATGCTAATGACTGATTTTGGAGTACTTGGCGACACTACGATCCTACTTGCAACCACATTCCGTTCTTTGTTGAGCTCTTGTGCATACAAAAATCTGAGAGCAAATATATCAAGCAAGATTAATGGAGATAGGAAGAATGGAGATCAAAACCCTATTGGACATGTGATGGTATAGTCTTTGTGATTTTGAGTTATTTGCATTGTCTTAGGTAATCTTCATATGTTATGGTGGATCTTTGTTCATTGTTAGGCTAGGGTTTAGTGGTTGAATTCATTTAGCCTTTCAATATTGTTATTATTGTTATCCATTTTCACCATAAACATTTTGGCACGCCCGGTGGGACTCTTGTCCCTTTGCATTTAACATTTTGTTGCAGATTTTGCTTTTTTGAAGTTGCAGATCGGACAATTTAGATGATATTTTAGGTTTTTTCCGCGTTTGCGAGTGTTCAGATCGCGTTTTTGTGTTTCAGAAGCGTCTGCGATATCGGGAATCGCGTCTGTGTTTCTGCCAATTTTTATTTTTTTGCAGGTTTCTGGAATCGCGTCTAAGAATTTTAACCGCGTTTGTGTTGGATCTTATCGCGTCTGCACTCGGAAGTCGCGTCTATGACCTTTGATCGCGTCTGTGAACTACAGAACCGCGTCTGTGTCGTACAGACGCGTCTATGTCTGGTATAAAGGCATCTGTGCATTTTGTTTTGAAAATTTTTCAAGTTTCTTCGATTTGGGTTTTCGGATTTTGTACTTAGGGTTTCAGATCTGGTTTATTTTCGGCTAACTCTTGCAGATCTAGTTAACCTGGTTTTGTGCAGCTTGCTTTTGAGGCAAAAACGTTTTTGTTGAAGGCCCCTTTTCACAAAGTCTTTTTGGGTTTTCTAAAATTTACCTAACTTGTGTGCTTGCAGGAAGGGGTTATCATTTGAAACAACCCAAACTACTAACAATTTTGTTGCAGGGCCTTAGCTAGGGTTTTGTAATTTTGTTGTGTGCCTTGTTTTCATAGATTAGCAAACACTTCCATTGGTGCACTAAAATTGAATCATTGTCTTTTGTGTCTTGAGCAATAGGCTCTTTTTGTTTAATCTTTAGAGGGCCTGTCTTCCCGTGTGGTCATTAGGACTACTAGTGAGAAGAGAACGACCCAAGTGGTAGCGAGGAAAACCCACCTCATCCAAACCACTATAATCAAATGTATTCATGGTGAAAACTATGAATAACATGTGCTGATTAGTTCATACCGACACTATGTCTCCCCATAAACCCGTTTGATCAAATTTATTTGATCATTTGTAGGGCGTAACCCCTACCGGCTGGGAGCCTTCTGTATTTACAGAGCTGAAAGTGCCGCATGTATGGCCACACGAGTGGATGCCCTTACTAACACCTCTTTGTTTTAGATGCCCAAATCCTTCTAGTTGTTGAGGCAGGAGGTCGGACCTCTGGTAGCGGCCCACACACATACGGTTCTTAGTAGAGATACAAAGTTCGCCATGGGGAGTTTTCATGGGGACTGATACTTGGCTGACCCGAGAAGTGAGTGCTGAGGGTGGAGCCAGTGAGGTCAAGCATCTAAATATCCGCTCTGAATAGCGTAGCCTCGGGGGTAAAACCCTATGTGGGATCAACAACTATTGTCTTGGCCAGCCCTAAGATTTGTGCTTGTTTTATGCTAAACACTCAAACATTCAAGACAAAACAGCAAAATATTGTGTCTTTTGTGTCTTCAAGTGTATGCAAAAACTTTTTACATCAAACAACACACTTTTGGAGTCTAAACAGTCTGCAAACATTGAGTCATCAACATTGTGTCCTCTTGTCACGAAAAACAGTCGAACAGTCAGATTTGGTCACAACAAAACAACTTCACAGATAGGAAAAATTGCACTGAGGTTACAGAAACGCGTCTGTGTCTGTTCAAACCGCGTCTGTGTCAGATAAGCGCGTCTGTGAAGTACAGAATAGCGTCTGTGTTTTTGTCCGCGTCTGCGTAAAACAGAGTAGCGTCTATGTCTTTGAACCGCGTCTGTGTCAGGATTTGAAAACTTTAACAGTCAAGCAAACAAAGAAAATCAGTTTCGGCATACTTGAGCTTCTTAGGTTGTCTCTTTAGGTTTCATCTAGCATTCAGCCTATTCTAAGGTCTCACATAGTCCATCATTGCTTCACATCTCATTTTACATTCACAATTGTCTAAACTTGAGTCAAAAAGGTCACTTGCTTGTCCTCACTATACTCTTTCAACACACTAAATACTACTACACTTTGCTAAGTGGTCCCTCATCAAGGTTTCTTACCTTTGGGTCTCATTTGGTCTTACTTAGAGTCAAGGTCAGCTTACCTCATCAAGAGAAACTATCCTCTCTTTGGAAGTCACACCTACTCTACTACTCACATACTTGGTCTTACACTTTGGACATTGCAAGTACACCTCAAGATTCATTTACACTCCATACAACTCTTGGTCTTCCATACTCTTTTCATATTTTTCATCTAGTCTCTCACATATTGCTAAACACCTAGTTCATGGTTGAAACCCGCCTTCAAAAATCTAGGAGAATAGCTAAAGAAGCTCAAGAATCCGTAAACATGAGTTCTTATGAGTATGACAATGATCTATTCTACAATCCTGAGCACACTACATTACCAGACATGAATGTTTATAGACACAATCCAAATGTGGAAAGCGCAAACATTATAAACAACAATGCTACACACAATGACACTGTGGACAATTCTTCAATACTATCAGCAGACATACAAGAATCTATAATGGATCCTCAATTCAATAGATTGGTTGAAGAGATAATGAGGAGAGATCATCAATACTTTCTAAACATGATGGCACAAAGTGGAGCTAAAATACCGCATGATTTTGACTTATCTCAACTTATGGAAAGTCGACCTTCACAACAAACTCAACCTAACCTGGATCAAAGGAGACCAAAGAGTGGAGGAAATAGAGGACCGAATATGATGTCGGAGTCACCATCAGTTTTGCTTCAGAAACCAGCAATCCCACATACACAAGCTCAAGCATATGATACTTACACTCAAAGACCATCATGGAGGCCCTATGCTCAAACACATGCTCAAGGTATAGATCCATCAAGACAAGTGGATACTCAAGGACATCCTCAAAATTTTGACACAAGGAGACCTCATGTCAAAATTGGGGGCAACACAATGGAAAATGAAAGACCTATTGAATATGGTTTATACACACAAAATAGATATGGAGTCCCTCAACAAGAAGTTATGCCAAGTGCTCCATATATGTCGCAACAATATAGACCTCCATATGGACATGTGTATGATCAGTATCATCCATACATGCAACAAGCTCCTCCTCAAATGGGTGTTTCAAACATGGCGTATGCTACAAGAAATCAGTCTCCTCCCAAGAATAATTTGGAACAACAAATTAGAGATCTACAAAAGAAAGTGGAGGACATGGGCACATCAAAACCTACATACACTATGAGAGATATATGCCCTTATCCCTTCGATAAGAGCATTCCAATGCCTCCATTTCCTCCACATTTTGTGACACCAAAATTCGACAAATATAGAGGGAGAGGAGACCCCAAGGCACACATAAGACAATTCTTCACAACTTGCATTGAGGTAGCGGCAGAAGAAACATACTTAATGAGGTTGTTCCCATAGAGCTTAGGCGATCAAGCTATGGAATGGTTTTCTCAATTACCTCCCGGTATTAAGTCATGGGGCGACTTGGCAGAAGCATTCATTCAACATTTCTCTTACAACATTGAAACAGATGTCTCAGTTACTACCTTGTGCAATACGAAACAAAAGGAAGGAGAATCTTTCGCAACTTTTTTACAGAGATGGAGAAGCCTAGCTAGCAGATGCTCTTGTGAAATCCCACAAAAACAAATGGTGGAGATGTTCACACAAAACGTTAATAAGGCTATTGGCTACGATCTCAGAAAAGCTTGTTTGTCTACATTCAAGGATGTCATTGAAAAGGGCCTAGCAACAGAAAAAGTCTTAATTGAACAAGGAGTTATCAAGCTATTCAAAGAAAACAAAGAGGACTTCAAAGGAAAGGACAAACCAAAATTTTGGAACAAGAACAAGAACACAGTTAATGATGGTGTTGTTGATGCCAACACAGTGAGACCCAAGTTCGTCTTTTCTGGATCAAGTTCTACCAGCAATCAGGTGAACAACCAAACAACTTCTAAACCACGAAGGAAGTACACTCCATTGGGGGAACCACTTGAATCAGTATTCAAAAAGCTTGTAGCGAACAAAGTGATCACAGTTCCAGATTTTCCTCCATATGAACCAAAGGTCAAACCAAATTGGTGGAATGATGATGAATTTTGTGAGTTTCATAAGAGCAAGGGTCACAAGACAGGTAATTGCCATCGATTGAAAAACATTGTACAAGATCTCATTGACAGAGGAGATATTGAGATTGAGGGACATTCATCTAATCAAGAGCATGAGGTGTTTAAGGAACCATTCCCAAAACATGACAAAGGAAAAGGCAAAGTCACAGATGATCAAGCTAATTACACTAGAGCACCTTACAATTATGATTCTACTATCAATCACATCTCAATGGACAATCATATTTCTACCATCACTATCAAAAACAAAAATCCTGAGAATCCTTCTCAGCGACCTAAAATTGTCCTAAAAGGTGTGGGATCTGCGTCCAAATCTACCTCTGAATGTCATGTTACAACCCGTCGAGGTAAGATTACATTGCCAGGTGCCTCCACCAAGAATACCAATCTTTCATCAACCAAGCCTGAGTACGACCTTGTAGAGCAATTAGGGAAAACACCCGCACTCATCTCTATTCTTGAGCTCTTACGTATATCTCCTGCACATAAAGCTATCCTTGACAAAATCTTGAGAGATACTGCCGTCCCTACTTATCTAAACGTGGACCAGTTTCAAGCCATGGTGGGATACCTATCCATTCCACACTCCCTCACATTTACAGAAGCCGATGACACCTCCATAAGTCAGCCTCATAATGCACCCCTACACGTTGAAGCCTTCATACATAAACACCGAATAAAGCGAGTCCTGATAGATGGAGGAGCAGGTTTTAATATTTGTACATTGAGCACCATAAGACAATTGGGATATTCTGACAAAGCTGTGAATTCTACAAACCAAATCACTATTAAGGCTTATGATGATGAAGAGCGCTCGTCCAAGGGCACGGTCACCTTACCACTAAGAATAGGGCCAGTCACAAAGGATGTGGTTTGTCAAGTCCTGGATCTAGATCTCACGTATAACATATTACTAGGACATCCGTGGATTCATGAAATGAGGGCAGTCCCATCAACATACCATCAGTGCATTAAGTTTCCTCATAATGGAGTCGAGGTAACGGTCAATGGTGATCCAAATCCATTCATATATTGCAATAACTTGAGATCACATACTGAGACTATCATTCCCAGCAATCGTGAGGCTATTCCTTCTTCAGCATACATTGATCCTGAGTCATTAAAGCCCTTGACATCCAAACAGGGTGAACTTAGAGCCAAGTTTCAAGACAAAGGCATGGGAGAATACACTCTGAATCAAACAATGTTTTTACGACAAGTCATGACCTCTCCCAAGGAATATGGGAGGCCACATCCTAACAAGCAAATCTCCATCCTGATACTCAAATGGGATCCTACCATCTTTCAAAAATGGGGTGAACTGGAGGAAGAAAATTTATATAAAATGCTATATAAGGACATTGAAGACAAAACACATGACCAGATTATTATACCCTGTGAGAACTATGGCAAAGGCTTCAAAATTCTGCAAAGATTCGGGTATGATGGAAAAAGCCCTCTCGGACTACGCAAAGAAGGTGTCATGGAACCCTTACAACCTGAGCTAACTACAAGAAGAGAAAGCTCAAAAGGGCTTGGTTTTATAAATCCCAGACTACACAATAAAGGAACAAAAGAGGTATGGCGAATCAAAATGGCTGAAGTTCAACAAGAGGATGACTATTCTACAGACTCCAATGAGTGGGAATGGGGTTCAGACAAATCCTCCAGTGACTATGAGCTCACTGAAACATTTAGAGAGCCAGAGGAACCTACAGAGGAGGAGGAGTTTTACAAAAAATTCAAAGTTGGCCAAGAACCGACCCATAAGGATCTCGCACAAGCTTTGTTTCAAGGCCCTAGGTCAAGATCACATAGGATGAGGACACCTGTCCCTGAGGGTGCTACTAGTGATGATAATTTGGACTCGCTCACGATCGAAACTGATGAGGAGAGTGCCATCGATGACCTCGACGATTACCTTGACATACCTGAATATAACCACATCTTCACTCTTCATCCAGCAACCGCTGAAAACACTAATGACCTTCCCCTTGTTCATCCTCAACTCATTGACTGGGATCATGAAGGACCAGCACAATTTGATACATTTCAAAATGACGAAGCTATTGTCAATTATCTTGGCATTCGCGATGATCTTCCTCCCGGAGACCACAAAGCAGGATATGCCATAGAGCTCAACAACGTGGCATACTTTGGTGAGGGTGTCGGGCCTTCTAGTCCCAGAAATGTGAAAATAGAAACAAAACAAGGGTCTTATGGCGAAAACCACACTGTGACGCTATCTGACTCTACAAAAGTAAAAAGAAAGGAAGTATCTGAGGGTGAAAACCTCTCTGAGGCACCCGAAGATGGAAGGTTCGACATTCTCCCAGCATCATACGAGAAAAAATCATCCATGTTGGTAGAGGAGACTATAAAGACAAACATTGGTACAGCAGAGGTTCCACATAACATATTTTTGGCTCAATCATTGACAGAGGCCGAGAGAGCAAGATTCATAAGCTTCTTTAAGGAACGACAAGTCAACTTCGCATGGTCTTATGCTGATATGCCTGGACTAGACCCGGATTTAGTAATGCATCATTTAACAGTCAAACCGGGGGCAAAACCAGTAAAACAGAAATTGAGGAAAATGCACCCACAGGTGGCATTATTAGTCAAGGCCGAGCTGGAAAAATTACTGGATGTCGGATTCATACGCCCGATTGATTATCCCGAATGGATTTCCAACTTAGTACCTGTTAGCAAACCAGATCGCAGCATCCGAATATGTACAGACTTCAGAGATATCAACAAGGCTTGTCCAAAGGACGATTTCCCATTACCAAACATTGACTTGATCGTTGATCTCACAGCAGGCCATGAGATGTTATCTTTAATGGACGGATTTTCTGGATATAATCAAATCAGAATAGCACCCGAAGATCAACATAAAACATCATTTACTTGTCCATGGGGAACCTTCTGTTGGAATGTCATGCCCTTTGAGCTAAAAAATGCAGGTACTACGTATCAACGAGCCATGACTACTACCTTCCATGATCTCATGCACATAACCGTGGAAGATTGTGTTGATGATCTTTTGGGAAAATCAATAGACAGAGGTACACACTTGGACATACTTTCAGTTATCTTTGATCGGCTGGAAAAATACAAGGTAAGACTAAATCCTAAGAAATGTGTCTTTGGAGTAACCTCCAGGAAGCTCCTAGGATTCATTGTGTCTAAAAGAGGAATAGAAGCTGATCCAGCAAAGGTCAAGGCTATATTGGACATGCCGCCACCCAAGAATATCAGTCAACTTTGATCTTTACAAGGGAGACTTCAGTCCATACGAAGATTCATAGCACAACTTGCAGATAAGTGTAACCCTTTCCAGCATCTGCTACACAAAAACATCAAGTTCAAATGGGATGAGAACTATCAACAGGCTTTTCAGGCACTTAAAGACTATCTTTTGAACCCACCAGTTTTGATGCCACTAATTCCAGATCAACCATTGCTACTTTACATATCGGCTACTCCGACAGCACTGGGGGCACTCCTAGCACAGCAAATACCCGACGGCAATGAAAAAGCAGTCTACTATATCAGTCGCACATTGGTGGGATATGAGCTGAACTACACACCAATTGAGCGTGCCTGTCTCGCTGTGGTCTTTGCTTCACAGAAGTTACGACATTATATGCTCACTCACAAGACTAAGTTGATTGCTAGAATTGATCCACTAAAATATCTTCTCAACAAAGCTACACTTACTGGGCGGCTGGCCAAGTGGGTAATGATTTTGAGTGAATTCGACATTGAATACGTGGATAGAAAAGCCATAAAAGGACAAGCAATTGCAGATCAATTGGCAGATGCTCCCATGATAGATGATGTTCCTCTACAGTCAGAATTTCCAGATGAGTCCATCCTAACAATATCACCTGCAAAGTCATGGCAATTATATTTTGACGGCTCATACACACAGCACGGAGTAGGAGCGGGTATACTTTTTATAACTCCTCAAGGCGATTCTATACCAAAGTCATACCACTTATCATTTCCTTGCACCAACAATATAGCGGAATACGAGGCATTAACAACTAGGTTAAGAATTGTAGTTCAATGGAAGATCCAAGAACTTCGTGTTTTTGGGGATTCTCAACTTGTCATCCGTCAAGCAACTGATGATTATCAAACAAAAGATGAAAAGCTAATGCCTTACAAACAACTGGTAGATGAGCTGAAACAGCACTTTGCAAAGATAAAGTTTCAGCATATACCAAGAGAACAGAATCACGCTGCTGATGCCATGGCTACAATTGCTTCGCTCATTGATCTACTGCAAAATGAGACCTGCTATGAATTCCTGGTAGACAACCTACTGATTCTGTCATATGAGATCACTCCTATGGAAATGATATGTGTTGTTGGTCCTGAATCCGAGTTATATGGTCCCATATTCACATACCTTCGCGACAATATCTTACCTCCTGATCTATCGAACAATCAATGCCGCACTTTCATTCGCCAATCCTCCCGATATGTTATCCTAGCTGATATCCTATACCGATGAGGTCTAAATGGCACCCTTCTTAGATGTTTAGAGAGTGACGAAGCTCAGATTGCGTTACGAGAAGTGCACGAAGGGATATGTGGTCCGCATACTAGTGGTCCTACCTTGGCCAAGAAACTGATCAGGACTGGATACTACTGGCCTACTATGGAAAAAGATGCATATCAGTTTGTCAAGAAGTGTAAGCAGTGTCAAATTCATGGAGACCTCATACATGCACCAGCACAGGAACTACAACCACTTGCGTCTCCTTGGCCCTTTTGTCAATGGGGACTCGATCTCATAGGCAAGATTCACCCTCCTTCTTCCAATGGTCATAAATTCATTATCACAGCCACAGAGTATTTCACAAAGTGGATTGAAGCCATGCCTCTCACACAAGTTACTGGGAAACAAATCGCTACCTTCATCCTGAACTACATCATCTGCCGATATGGGATTCCTACTTCCATTATTACTGATAACGGACGTCCCTTCAAGAATCAGGATGTTCGTGAACTCTGTGAGCGCTTTCATATCTCCCATCGTTTCTCCACACCATATTACCCCCAAGGTAATGGCCAAGCTGAGGCGTCTAACAAAACAATTCTCAAAATCCTTAAAAAGACAGTCGACGACGCTGGCCGTAACTGGCATGTCCAACTCAATCCTGCACTTTGGGCCTACCGCACAAGTGTCCGCACACCTACAGGAGCTACACCCTACTCACTTGTCTACGGCTCTGAAGCCATCTTTCCTATTGAGGTCGAGCTACCTTCTTTACGGGTCTCCTTGAGAAACATAATCAATGATGAAGACTACAGGGTTTCTCGCTTACAAGAATTAGAACTGCTGGAGGAACGACGACACACTGCTTTTAATCATCTCAAGGCTTACCAACAACGAATGAGTCGCAGTTACAATCACAAGGTCAAGCCTCGCATATTTGAGGTAGGTGACTTAGTCCTCAGAGAAAACCCCAAGAATCAGCAAGACAGAGATAAGAAGGGCAAGTTCGAACCAAACTGGCTTGGTCCTTACATCATCACAACAGTATATGGATCTGGGGCATATCAGCTCTCAACTACAGAAGGGGAACCCTTGGAAGATCCTATCAATAGCATGCACCTTCGCAGGTTCTACACATAGCTTTTCAGAGTATCTAAATTCAAAAAATACAAAAAAATCAAAAATTTCAAAAATACAAAAAAAATTATAAAACAAAAAAATCGTTACTTGGTGAAAACCTGGCAAACAGGCGCCTTGTGACAACAAAAAAAATTGAAAAATCGAGAAAAGCAAAGAGAAATAATTTCGTCCAACGGTGAAAACCACTTCGGTGGCGCCCTGGGCAAGTACCATGGTGAAAAATGGGTTCCCAGCACCATGCGTAGAGACATTGCTCCTCCCTCTTTCAAGATTCTCTTTCATCCTTTCACTTTGCACACACTCACAACCAATTCAGCCATAATAAACTTACCCAATCCCATCATGGCTTGTTATTGATCTACCCAAGATTGGTTAGCCATTCATAATAAACATTCCTTTTCATCCCTTTCCATCCATAATAAATCAGATCCTATCTGTGACTACGGCCGATCCTAAGTCTAGTAATGGGTGTGGAACTGAGAACATCACATGTTTTGAGGAGTACAGTTTCTTCCAACTTCCTTCAAGTCTATCCACGCACAATCCGCAATAAAGTAACATCTGCATCGCCAGTCCACAATAAAGTTTCATCTTCTCCGCAATAAGGTATCAGTTTCATGGATTCAGTCAGTTTCAGATGAGACACAGCAGCAACAATGAGCTTCAAAATCAAATCTTTCAACAGACTCAGACAACATATGGTTCAGTGCTATCTATCCTTTTTGTGAAAGTGAACATTGTGACCACAATCAAAATTTGACCTATACAAGTGACAAGAGACACTAAACTTGAGGACTACAGTGGATGTTGGTGTTGAGTCTTGATTTTCTTTTGATTTTATCTTTTTGGTGACATGTCTTTTAGCTTTTCCAGGATGTCTTTGACTAGAGATTCTATCTCCAGGATGTCTTTTGACTAGAAAGGCGAGGATGGGGTATCGTCACCTATCTGCATTTGCTATCTGTGGATTGTCTCTTAGTAATACTATGACTTGTCCAAGGATATGAGGACACTGTGAGTCTAGTGTGAACTGGGGCATTCCTTGTTTGTGACTATCTTATCTCCATGCAAACAGGTATAATGACTTTCTAGGTCGAACAGATGCCTCGATTGTCATAACCTATTTTGCCATAATAAAGCTCAATGATGATAATGCACAAGAAGCTCTTTCACGTTCATATCTTCTGTCTTCCATCCCCCTTTCTTGATTGACTTCCATCATCCTTCTCGAGTCCGCGTAGCCCGCTATCACATGACTGAGTATAATGACACACCAAAAACATTTACATTTCATATAGTTACACCTACATCACCACATACATACATATAGATATCACAATTGCATCACATCCTGCATACAACACATGTTAGCACATCTCACATTTTCATTATGTAAATAATCATTTGCATTATCATATTCATTTTCATTACATACATTCACATTTGCATCATGCATCACATATACAACATAAAAGAACAAAAATATATTGCATTGCATCATATAAGCATCCATATCATAAAACATGCATCACATAAAAAACATTTCATCACATAAGGTACACATGCATATAGCTGCCGCAAAAATGGATCATCTCATATATAATCAAAATGTGTCATGATACAATGATGTCAAAAATCATATGGCTACAAAATCACCTGCAGGTGTCTACAATACAAAAAATGGTACATATACTGATACAAAGGGGAGCCCTCTATGGCTATGATGAACTCCCTCCCTCGGAACCACGTGGCCTCGACGGAGTCTGAGCTGTAGATGGACCCGCTCCAGGATCCCCCTGTCTCTCTGGTGGTGGTGGAGGCCCCATGACCCCACCGCTGGAAGCCTGCCTCCTGCGACTCCCTCCCGTAGCTGTCGCTGTGCGCGACGATCTATGGAAGCTCCTCGCCCGCTGATCCGCTGGCACGATAGCATAGTACAGATCCCTCCAATAGGCGATCTTCTCTCCGGCTCACAGCACATATGCGTAGCCTGCCCCTGCATCCTCTGCTGCCCACCTCCCTACCCTCAGAGCTGTCTCGGCCTCAGTATATCTCTGGATGGCCTGGTCTCTCTCCCGCTCTGTGTCCCTGAGCCTGATCCTAAGGCGATCCCTCTCCCACTCCAAATCTGCAATCTCGTCTGCCTGGCCCTGGCAGATCTCTCTCAGCCCTAGCAGCTCATCCTCCTCAGGATCATCACCCTCAGCCTCTGCCTGTGGCTCCTCCTCTACAGGTTCCTGTACCTATGCCTCCGCCTGTACCTGTCTAGGTGCCTGAATAGGTACCTGTCTCTGCATCTGTCCCTGTCTCTGCACCTGTCCCTGTCCCTGCACCTGTCTCGGTCCCTATGCTCTAGGACCCTGTGCTGCTGGTACCTGTAGGGGCAATCCACCCCGACCCCTCACCACCACCTGGGCTGCTCTCTCCTGTCCTCCCTCCCTCCGAGGTGCTACTCGCCTCTCTCCCACCACTCCCCTCCACCTCCGCCAGCCCCTACCTCCATCTCCTCCACCATCATCATCATCATCCCCTCCCACCTCTCCATCCAGCAGCTCTCCCGGATCTGTCAACTTAGGAAATGGATGCTCTGCCCAATACGCAGCGTACTCTGCGTCCATCCCTGCATCCTCCACCTCCGACCACATGTCCCATGGTAATGGCATCATCTCTGCCAGCTGTGTCATGGCCTGATCATATGATAGCAGTGGCCCGAACTGTACCTGATCTCTAACTGTACGGGCATACATACCCGAGCGTCGTGGCATCCGCTGAATCCTGCCAAACTGCCTGCATACCCTGTCTACAAGCTGCCTCTCCAGAATATAGGGCGTCCGCCCCATCAGATACCTGCTCCTGAATACATAGGGTAGCTCCAACGCGTCGTCATCCCACTCCTCGCACCCCAGGTACGGCCTCCAAATAACCATGTCAATGTCATCTATGACGCGCCTCCAATGCTCCAGTCGACCAATCCGAGGCTGTGATGTAATCATGTCATACAAATGCACGAAGCTCCGTCCCTGCCCTCTGCCTCTGAAGTGGATCGGCCGTGTGATAGGAAGGTGCTCATATGCCCACACCTGAAGGAGAGTCACTCTGCAGCCCAAGCCCACTGATCCGTGGTACACAAACTGATGCAGCTCATAGTATAAATGTGCCAGGACACATGGCCCCAACACATATCTGGTGTGCTCTATCATCAGTGTCTCCAATGCTCCTCCCCAGCCAACTGCCAATCCCCGTGTGGCTCTGTCCGGACATAAATACCCACTGATAGCTCCTCCAATAACCGCCGGCAATGCTAAACCTGTAGCAGTCATGGTATCCCAGGCTACGTGACCTACCCTCATCTCCAAACCGGGATCCTGGAATACCCGTCTCAGTGCCTCCCTGTCACCATCACGATCGTATGGAATCAACTCTCCATCGATCGGGATATGCAAAATCCTGTACACATCCTCCAATGTCACTGTCATCTCACCCATCGGCAGATGAAACGTGCACGTCTCAGAGTGCCATCTCTCAGCCAACGCAGTTAGCAACCCCTTTTTTGCTCGAAACTCAGGCACAAATAGCACATGTGTAAGACCCATCTCCTCAATAGAAATCCTATCCTGGATCGACAACTCTGGTCGCAACCTCTGTGTCGATGGGAATCTCTCCCGTGACTCCAACATCGGCAAATACTCCTGCAGTCAACCAATCAATCATGTCAGTTATCGTGGCATTCACTGTTTATCACAAAATGCTCCTTGCTACCTAAATGCATCTGGTTATCTATCCTAGTGACACTCACTGTTCATCACAAAGTGTTGCTATCTATCCTAGTAGTGCTCCCTGTTCATCACAAAGTACTATGTGTGTGACATTCCCTGTTTATCATAAAGTGTCACTCACATTCGCACTCCCTGTTCATCACAAAGTGCTGCCTATCTTGGTGCTCCCTGTTCATCACAAAGTGCCTTGATCTATCCTAGTCTTCCTAGAGGACCTGCTTGAGTGTATCCTCTCAGCAGCTTATCCAATCGACAGCGTATGTTTATCACAGAACTGACGATTTGACCTAAAAGACTAAAACCATGCATTTTGACTCATAAACGCGCTTTCAACTCCTAAACGCGCTTATAGACTGCATAAATGTGCCTCTGCAACACAGACGCGTTTTCTGAACACAAACGTGCCTATACCATGCACAAACGCGACCAGGGAACACAGACGTCCCTACATGACATAAACGCCCCTAAAAGCACAGACGCTTCTACAATTCGCAAACGCGCCCGCAATCAACGTAAACGTGGTCCCAGGCACAGACGCGCCTGGACCCGACACAGACGCGCCTGTCCGACACAGACGCACCTGGAACTGACACAGACGCGGTTGCGCGTTTTTGCATTTTTCAACTACCCTATTCCTAGCGCATTTATTGCTACTAAACATGCATTTATGACAAAACTTGAAATGCGTGAAACTACGAGGAGGTTTTCGGGTACTTACCGGCTCTCCTACATCTGCTGGTCGCTGGAATCGGCGAACACGGTCGAATCTATGAACCAAAGCCATCGCTGCTGACTGCTGCTTCTCTTTTCTCGCTCTGCACTGTGATCTTCTAAGGGTGTGGATGACAATGAGGATGTCTTTTGCCCATGGTCTATCTTATAGCCTAGCCTAGCCCTCGCCCTCATTTCCCGAGTCAGTATTCTTCTTCCCGTGACTTTGTCACTTTATTCGATCCCTCCCTTCTAACCTCTCTTTCTTATCGAGAGATTGTCTGCAATCTTTTCAGACATTTTCATCCAATCTCTCGAGCGGGCATATAATTCCCATACTGGGGCAACTCTGTATCAGTTCATCTTATCTTCTTTGAAACAACGTGACAAGCCGCATTGTCTCAAAGAGGGGCAAAATGTAGACACCCAAAATTGTCATGTCTAATTAAATAAATATTTTATTTATTTAATTATCTAAGCCTAATTCTTCTATTAATTAAATAAATTTTTATTTATTTAATTAATTCATTTATCCTCTTCTAGCCTTATTTCTCATTTAAATAAATACATTTATTTATTTAAATTATCCCTTTCCTAAATTAAATAAATATTTTATTTATTTAATTGTCCTACTTCTTCTATTAATTAAATAAATCTTTATTTATTTAATTAATTCATTATCTTTTTCTACACATGACACATGTCATTTATCTCTTAATTCATACACTACCTACCTCTTTCATTATTTTGGTATTTTTTATACCTACCCTCTAATCCTAGCCGACCTCTCTTTTTACACCTCTCAATCTTATCCCTCCATTTCTTATTGTGTCTTCTATTTAAGGAGATGCTTTCTTCATTGTCAAATCCGAATGACACATGCTAATGACTGATTTTGGAGTACTTGGCGACACTACGATCTTACTTGCAACCACATTCCATTCTTTGTTGAGCTCTTGTGCATACAAAAATCTGAGAGCAAATATATCAAGCAAGATTAATGGAGATAGGAAGAATGGAGATCAAAACCCTATTGGACATGTGATGGTATAATCTTTGTGATTTTGAGTTATTTGCATTGTCTTAGGTAATCTTCATATGTTATGGTGGATCTTTGTTCATTGTTAGGCTAGGGTTTGGTGGTTGAATTCATTTAGCCTTTCAATATTGTTATTATTGTTATCCATTTTCACCATAAACACCTGGTTAAGGGAAAAAACCATGGTGGGAACCTACCCACAATAAGATGATACTCTATAGTAGTATGTGAAAATATTACAATGGGGAATGCATATGCATTCAAGCACACTGCCTAGAGCTCACTACTCAAAAGATGATGCCCGAAAGGCTACAACTCTCAGAGAAGTCTCACTGACTTATAATAAGATTCAAATTACAATCCAGAAGACATGAACTAAAAGAATAGCATCTCCAAATGCCTGATTACAGTTTTGGTTAAGCACAAATGTCCACTTTGCAACACCAATTTCTCCTCAATCACAACACTGAAGGATGAATCACTTGTTCACACATAAACCTCTCTCATAATACATACATAACATTGACACCTAAATTACATTAATATATTACCTATATATACAAATCATCAACCTTGATAACAAGGTTGGCTAAACCCTCAACCATCAATTACAAAATTACAACACATGATACAAAGATCAATCATCGAACCAATATAATGGTTTACATAACATAACATGGATGTAAAACAAATTCACAAATGTTCAACTCCACCTGAAATCATTCCAAGATCAATCCCAACATGTTACACCGCCAAGAAAACCGCATAACATGAAAATCATCGCCAGTTCATAGAAACCACCTAAAAATTACTCAACTATCAATGTGGATCATCAAAACAAATATGACACAACTAGGAAACACCAGCAATCATGTTAAAATCATCAAGAATAGCTACACCAACACCACTTATCAAATCTTCATCGGTCAATGTTTGAAAGCTCAAGAGCACAACGAATCAACAATAGTCATGAAGAAAGATAACTTGTGGAGCACCAAATCATGATCCATCTGAAATGAAGATACACAAGACCATCCCAAGAAATATCCCAAAAACTAGGCACAAGATCTGATCACACTGGAATATACCAATGGAAATACTAAACTCTGTAAAGCAGTGATCAACAAAATAACACTGCGAATCGGATCATAAGATCTTCCCAATCTGTAATCACCAGAGCAATACACATGATTATGTTGACATCAATGGCAAAAACATATCCTAGTAGCAGCAATGACCAATAATATCCAACACATGCCACACTTGCTCTTCTCCTTAGAATAACATGCCTTCATGCATATCATTATAATGGGGGGCCATAATATCTACATTTTATCATAATTTGCTCTTGTCATTTAGTCTTTTGCATTAGTATTTCTGGTTGATCACATCTCTTTTTCTTGCCTAGGTGGGGGCCAGACCACTTGATCTTTTGCTTTATCTTTTTCATGTAGATGTGGGCCAAACCATTTGATTTATCTCTTTTTCTTGCCTTGGTAGGGGCCAATCTACTACTTACCAAATTTATCTTGTTAGAATCAGGGATCACTGAGGGGGGGGCTAAATTGGTGATCTACTAGAATCTAATTCCACAAACTTATTCTTTATCCATCGATTAACAATGCATAATAGAAAATAACATAAACATGCAGCAAATAATCCACAAATCCACAACACTGGAATTTATGATACCACCAGACCAATATTATGATTTACGTTACATATCATGGACCTAAATCAAGTAACCAAACAATTATACCTATTGGGGATTCTACTAAGACCAAAATCCAACATGCTTCACTTGTCGGTAGAAACTGTAGCGTCCTAAAATTGTGACACTTGCAATTTTGATTGCATTTGGGTCTTCATGATGGCGACGCAACACTGAACCTGAATGGAGACCCCGAAACTTGCTCACGACATCAAAAACTGCATTTTTCAAGCACCCTGGCCTGATCCTCCTTGCACCTTGCTGTCTCGGGAGGTGGGACCAGAGCGCCCAGTGCCCTGGTCCCTGGCCCTATTTTGGGCCAGGTCTCCTATGGGACTTCGGGTCTTTTTGTTTGCAAATTGGAAAATATCATTTCCTGGTCGGCCTAAGGTCGGGAAAATCAGTCTATTAGCCCTAATTGACAAGTATATAAACTACATTTTCTTCTCCTATTTGGGTAGATGAAAAGAAGAAGGACATATGGGAAAAAGGCATGAAAGCGATATTCAAACATTCAAACATTCAAGCATTCAAGCATTCCTTCAAGCAATTGATCATTCCAAGTCTCCATTCAAGGCTAAGTGTTGCATTCAAGACAAGGATTCAACCATTGAAGAGGAGATCACATACTACAACATACAACATACAACAAACAACAACATCTATACCTTCGCACATAAGAATACAAACATCCTTACAACAAGGTATTAGTACTTGTTTTACATTACAATCATTTACATTTACAGCATTTCTCATTTCTTGGTTAATTCCAAAACTGGGGTTTGACCTAAAGGAAAACCCCTAATCCCTAACTCCCCAATCGTCTTCACTTTTCTGTGTGTAGGTTGCAGGTACGCAGCTGAAATTGAAGATCTGGAATCTTTGTGCAGAGACGAATAGATCCCCCTTCGTTTCGTGGATTTTTCGGAGGACCATGTGCACGCCAGGCGCCATCGTCCTATCAACTTTTGCTCAAATTTGTAGGACAGTGCTGTATCGACATTTTACTACTAATTTCAGGTCCGCAGCTTCATCCTATATCCCTATCTCAGTTTATAAGCGAATCTTTCTCACTTTCTATGCATTCCTAGCTTAATCCTTCTATCTACATTCTTTACAAAAGAGGGTAGCCTTGTTGTCTTAAGCCTTGAAACTCATTTAGAATCCAATCTTGCATTGTGTGGGATTGGATCTTGTGGGTTTCTACCCCTCTTTTGAATGTAAAGTCTCCTCTAAGTGAAAACTGTCAATCCTAGTTACCTCCCTTCTCTCTCCTTGGAGTTGGAGGAGGGGAGAGCAACTAGGGTTCGATCGATTTTCCGCTTTACATTTTGGTGAACCCGACGTGAACATCCTTTCTGATTATTCATGGTTAGATCTGAAAATTGGATTCCTTGATTACATTTCCATGTTTGATCTTTTGCAAATTTTAGAGGTTGATTGTATAAAAACCCTAAAATTTCTTTTTAGTAATTGAACTTGTGAAATATTTAATTGTTAATGCTTGTTTCAGATCTACCCTTCTATTGCAAATTATCAATTCATATTTGTGCTTTAATTTTGAAAATTAAGTGGTTAAGTGTCAAAACCCTAATTTTTGAAACCCTCTTGATTCAACCTTTGTCCGACAATTTGACCGATCAAAACATCTCCAAATCAGCTGTAACTTTGGATTCTGCAATAAAATCATAATATCTTTCATCCCTGAAAATTTGAAAAAAAGTTGCGAGGACCGTGTGCACTCCGAGCGCCATTGTCCCTGACATTTTTTCTGAAATTTCGGGAGCAAGATCTTACTGTATTTTCCTGCTAAAATCTAGAATTTTGGCTGATTTTATCAAATCTAACACTTTCAAAATTACAGTCAAAGTTGGTCTTGTGATTGCTTGGTTTAGGGCTTCTAATCATTAAAAAATTGTTGAAATTAAAATTTTATGTCAAAATTGTGTTTCCTACTGTCCTAAATCTGAAAAGTGTGTTGATGTTCATTCAAAATTTCAGTGCTCTACTCAAATTCTTGCAATTTGTGACTTTTGAAATTAAGTGCTTAATTACAACAACTTTGATTTCCACTTTCAAAATTGAATTTCGCATGAAATTGAGTCAAATTTTAAATTTCAAAACTTGCATTGCTTTTGGTATTCCCTCTAAAATCATAAAATTCAAAATTTCAGTTTCCCTCTCTTTTTCAAAATTCAAATTTTGCATTTTTCGACAATCTTGGTAGTGTTCAATTTTGAGATTGCAACTTTAATTTGGTCTATCTACAGATCGTAAAATCACCCAATTTTTTCAGGTTAGCTTTAAAATCATCATAGCTTTCATCCCTGCAAGTTTCGAAAAAAGTTGCGAGGACCGTGTGCACTCCGAGCGCCACGGTCCCTGACATTTTTTTCGAAATTTCGGGAGATTGTCGTGATTGCATTTAACAGCTTAAATCTAGAAGATTGGCTAATTTTACTAAAATTTGCTACCTCTTAATTCAAAATCTTCTCTCTCTCTCTAGTGCATGAGTTTTACAGCAATAAGCCCTACTTACACTATTCCCGTTAGACGAAGCCTTAGAATTAAGTCTTTCTGAGGTTTAATTACTGAGGAGATGGAACCTAATTTGAATAGCCTTTTTAACGAGGACATGGGTAATTCCTCTAATCCTCCTAATGATGAAGAAGCTCTCCCTGAGGTTTCTGTAGAACAACTTGCGAAATTGGATAATCAATTTGACGATTTTCGACAATGGATGTCTCAAGAATACCCTGATAGTCAAGCTCTTCCTTTAATTGAGGGTCTAAAACATATGCTTCAAAGTGATAAGAATGGAATTGATATTTTGCATGGTATTGCACACATTGTGGATTCAAATGTAATGCCTATGAAGGGTTGTGCCAAAACTTTAGGTTATACACAACCTCCTACACAAGTCAATCATTCTATTCCTTTGACAACTTCTATTGCTAGCATACCTACCTTTACATCAAACATAATGGCTACTCCTATACAAGACATTCCGCCTATGATTACCAGTCATGGGGGCAATCCTTCCTCTTCAATTAACCCTCTTCCTTCATTCAATCCGACTTCTTCATTTAGTCCTTCAATGAGTGTCCCTATTACATCACTACAAATGAACATGACGCAAGGGGGCAATTCATTCAACCATTCCATTCCTCCTTATAGTGTTCCTCTTGTCCAATCCTCTCCTATGACTAACTATCATAGTGTCCCGCCACCTTACTCTTTACCTTCTTTCAATAACATAACACCTCCATCTCAATCTAACACATCTAATATGAATTCTTCGACTGAAGCGGCCATTAACAATCTTGCACAAACTGTCTCTTCTTTACAGCAACAAATAGCCTCTATGAATCAATCTAAGTTTAGTGTGCCCACATTTGATGTTACGAGCCCACTTTCTCTTGACATTGTTCAAGCCATCCCTCCTAAACATGTTGAAATCCCGCATTTGGAGCTTGATAATGGTAAAGGTGATCCTCTAACACATGTTAAGACTTTTCAAACAATATGTACTGATTTTGCTTATGACCAAAGGTTGCTTGCGAAACTGTTTACTAGAACATTAAGAGACAAAGCCCTACAATGGTATTGCTCGTTGCCTTCTTATTCTATTACTTCTTTCGAACAACTTGCAAATGCTTTTTCATTCAACAATTTCAAAATAATATAAGTCCTAAAGTTACTTTGATTGATTTAATGCATTGTAAACAAGGCGTTAAAGAAAAAGTGACTGATTTCATTGGTAGATATAAGCATTTGTATGCTCAAATTTCTTTTCCAGTGCCTGAAAATGATATTCAAAGAATCTTTATTTCTAATTTACAAAAAGATATTCGAGACAAACTTCTATTTTTTGAGTTTACTTCTTTCCAACAGTTGTGTGCAACTCTTCACAATTATCAACTGACTGTGAGTCAAATGGAACAATCACATCCTATGGCTCCGAGTGATAAGGGTGACAGCAGTCAACAACCATTTGGAAAGTTTAAACCGAACAGAGATTCCATCAAATTCAATGAAAACATCATCAACAACAATGTGAATGCAGCATCAGGTGTGCCTCCTATTTCTAAGTTTTTCAAGAAAGAAAGAAAGTATACTCCTTTGAATGAATCATTGCATAGTATTATGAATAAGTTATTGGAACAAAATGTGCTTACTCTTCCTCCTATAAGGCAAATTGATCCTGCAAAGATAAATTCACCTTATTTTGATAACAAATCTTTTTGTCAATTTCATCGTCAACCTGGGCATGATACTGAAAAATGTTTTTCTTTAAAGGGTAAAATTCAAGATTTGATTGATAATAATACTATTTCTGTTTTTGGAGTGAATGATAAAGGCAACACATCTGTAGCTCCTCCTAACCAAAATCTTCAGATTTTTACTGATCCATTACCTTCCCATACTTCTAATGCGATTGAGACTAATGATTCCTCTCTCTCATCTGATGGTCTTGTGTCTATGACTCCGAATGTGATTAACTTTGTAGAGCAGCAAGAAAACCCTAAAGAACCTTCCATCACATTTGATTCTAGTGAAACTATCAGGGCACCTGATGATCCTTTATACATAGTTGCAAAAGTCAAGAATACACCTTGCCGTGGAGTGCTTATTGATCCTTCGTGCATGGTTAATGTTATTACCGAAGAATTTCTTTTTACTTTGCAATTGAATCAAGTGATCTATGACAAAACAGATGTGATTGTGAAATTATTTGATGCATTTTCTTCTCCTGCAATTGGTTCTATTACATTACCTATTGAGGTCCATAACAAATCCCTTGATGTGAGCTTTGCTATTATTCCTTCATCCGAACAATTTCGTGTGAAGCTTGGCTATCCTTGGCTATCTTCCATGAAAGCTATTGCTTCTCCTATTCATAAGTGTTTGAAATTTCCCCATAATGGTGAAGTTGTTACTATCAATCATAGTCTCTTTAAACCAGCTGAAAGAACTTCTAGCGTTCCTATTGATTACTTTTGGCCTAAACAATTCCAATCTCTTCCTCCGCGAAGTGATCATCTTTTCAAATCTTATCAAAAGTGGAAAACAGATATGATCCTATCTCTAAGTGAACCTAGAACACCTAAACTTGACAGTCCTATCATTCTTGAGAAGGAAATTCTTCCTTTGAAAGATAAAACTAATGTCTTTCCTCAAGAAGATTCCCAACCCATCCCTATGGATGTGACTATGTCTATGCCTAATAAACCTTCTAAAAGTAGACCTATACCTCCTCATCATGATGGACTTGGTCTTCTTCCTAAACCAAAAATTCCTCCTTTATATGGAGCAGTTCCTCCTCCTTCCCTCTATAGAGAGAAGAGACCTTCTTCTTCTCCTATTATCCAGCCTAAGAGACCACAACCTAAACACCCAAGTGATAAGGATGAGAACATTCCTCCTTCTCAATCTTCTCCACTTCCTACTAAGACTAGACAAAATCGTTCTGCACGTGAATGCCGACGAAAGCGTCGTCTTAGAGCTCAAGCAGCTGCTTCTCAAACTTTGCAATCTCCAAAAACACCTTCAACAAGCATTATTCCATTTTCTCCAAAATCTCCTAAACATAAGATGCATGATGATCTTGATCCTGTGCGAGTTAAAGATCCTATTTTTATAAATCTTGATGATGCTATACATGAAAATCATGATGAACATGTTACTCCTCTTGCTTCTGATAGTGAATATGAACTTGTTGATATTGATAACCATTTATCTAACGAATTTTCTAAAGCACTTATCCTAGCTCCTAGACAAGAACAATGTGGCTTGGAACATGAACATAGCCCTTGTTTGGATCTTGTGATAGCTCCATCTGCTGTGTTGGATGTTCCTCCTCTAGCGTGTTCCCTGCCTTCCCGAAACATTGATCAGCAAGATCGGGGGGTAGATGATGTGCTAGACTAGTTTCATTAGCATAGCAGACTCTCTCCTCCTCTCTTTTGTTACTTCTTCTATGTGTTATTCTCATTCTTCTATTTGTTGTCCTTAGTGTTGTCTACTTGAGGATGATGCAAAGCATTGAGATCTCTTTTGGTCTCTCTCATGTTGACTCAAAAGACACATGTGTTCCCTTCTTCTAGGTGACCTTCCTTGATTAGGGAATGAAGAACAATTATGCATACATACATATGATATATATACATGACTTATCATACAGCATACTGACCCCGAGGAAAGCGAAGTCACCTCATGCTTTGTGTCTATTATCCTTGGGTTTATCTCACACTTGGGGGCTAAATCTTTGTGATAACGTGCTCCTTTCCCTTCTCATTTCTTATGTGTATCACTACGTTAAAGCAATCACCCCCATTGAGGCGTGTGCGATCGCTTTAACGTAGGGGGGCATACACCCTGTCTATCCCTTCAGGATACTTGAAAATTTCTTGGCGAACTTAGCTTTGCCTTGAAAATTTTCAGTATTTCTCTTGCATGACTCATAGTGAGGGAACCTTACTACTGACAGTCATGGTTCTCCCTCGTGATCTTCCCTTTTACTTTGTCAATCGAAGTCGTAAGATCCTTAGTCCACTGGGGGCTTGGTGTGTCTTGCCTCCTTGACGTGGTGAAAGTCTTTCAATGTTGTTTCCTTGTACTTTACTGGAAGTATGAGCATATGCCTATACTCTCGCTAAAGTGGGGGCTAAATGTAGCGTCCTAAAATTGTGACACTTGCAATTTCGACTGCATTTGGGTCTTCACGATGGCAACGCAACACTGAACCTGAATGGAGACCTCGAAACTTGCTCACGACATCAAAAACTGCATTTTTCAAGCACCCTAGCTTGATCCTCCTTGCACCCTACTGTCTCGGGAGGTGGGACTAGAGCGCCCAGTGCCCTGGTCCCTAGCCCTATTTTGGGCCCGATCTCCTATGGGACTTCAGGTCTTTTTGTTTGCAAATTGGAAAATATCATTTCCTGGTCAGCCTAAGGTTGGGAAAATCAGTCTATCAGCCCTAATTGACAAGTATATAAACTACATTTTCCTCTCCCATTTGGGTAGATGAAAAGAAGAAGGACATATGGGAAAAAGGCATGAAAGCGATATTCAAACATTCAAACATTCAAACATTCAAGCATTCCTTCAAGCAATTGATCATTCCAAGTCTCCATTCAAGGCTAAGTGTTGCATTCAAGACAAGGATTCAACCATTGAAGAGGAGATCACATACTACAACATACAACATACAACAAACAACAACATCTATACCTTCACACATAAGGATACAAACATCCTTACAACAAGGTATTAGTACTTGTTTTACATTACAATCATTTACATTTACAACATTTCTCATTTCTTGGTTAATTCCAAAACCGGGGTTTGACCTAAAGGCAAACCCCTAATCCCTAACCCCCCAATCATCTTCTCTTTTCTGTGTGTAGGTTGCAGGTACGCGACTGAAATTGAAGATCTGGAATCCTTGTGCAGAGACGAACAGATCCCCCTTCGTTTCGCGGATTTTTCGGAGGACCGTGTGCACGTCGGGCGCCATCATCCTGTCAACTTTTGCTCAAATTTGCAGGACAGTGCCGTATCGACATTTTACTACTAATTCCAGGTCCGCAGCTTCATCCTATATCCCTATCTTAGTTTATAAGCGAATCTTTCTCACTTTCTATGCATTCCTAGCTTAATCCTTCTATCTACATTCTTTACAAAAGAGGGTAGCCTTGCTGTCTTAACCCTTGAAACTCATTTAGAATCCAATCTTACATTTTGTGGGATTGGATCTTGTGGGATTGGATCTTGTGGGTTTCTACCCCTCTTTTGAGTGTAAAGTCTCCCCTAAGTGAAAACTGTCAATCCTAGTTACCTCCCTTCTCTCTCCTTGGAGTTGGAGGAGGGGAGAGCAACTAGGGTTCGATCGATTTTCCGCTTTACAGAAACCCTTAGTGAAAGTTTAACCGGATCCAAATAGGACCACCATAATATCACACAATCCAATGCAAAGTCACTAAACACTTGTGATATGATTAAGAAGAACCAACAACATGATAGAAACTGATTCCATAAGATGACCCAAAATCCATTGACCAAGTCACTAAAACAGGATACCGGTAAAGCTAACTGGGAATGCTAGAAGCCGGTGAAGCCAAAAGCTAGCTAAGAAAGACAAGAACAAGTTGATAACTGGAAATACCAAAAGAGATAACCAAATCATAAAACCACCAAAATATAGAAAACATGTAACCATCCGAATAAGAATCCAAAACTGATTCTAGAGGTTTGATCATACCAGATCAGAATCATAGCCATAACCAAAATGATCACCAAGACTAAATGGGATAGATATAATAGGGATAGTCTCCAACCAGGATACAATGTTGACATCAATGACAAAATTTAACCAAATCCAATATATTGCCAACAATTTATTGCATTAAAATCAATAAAAATTAAAATATGGGTACTTTTATCCATTTGGTAATGAATTAGTGGTCTTCTTGTAGTAGATTTCTAATTTTGGATTTTGTTTGCCTCTTTATCTTTCTTTTCTGCTTCCACCTTAACATCCTTTCCTTTGTATTTTTCATTCATATTTGAACATTCACCGAGCTAAAATCCTAGTCCAGTCTTGTCCAGATGAGCTTTATGGATGTTAATAAAATCTTCTAGTAGTTTTCTTCTTTTAAGAACTTTAGATTCTTCCTTCAGCATCTTCACTTTGTGTTCCAGCTTCTTGTAGAACACAAGGTGACACTGAGAGGGGGGGTTACTCAGTGGTTTCTAATAATCTTATCCTTTTAATCCTAACTTTGAGAACCAGTTAGCAATTCAAACACGACATGAGTGTACTAGTAAGATAAGGGAAGAGATCAAATGCAATCACACACAAAGGTACATCACATAACATCAGATATACGAGGAAACCCCAATATGGGAAAAACCTTAGTGAGAAATGTTGTTGGAGTCTACTGCTCCAATCCAACCTCAAAATAAGCAACTTTATTAAAATTTAGGGCACCAACCCAAGGAGCACCAACCCCTACTGATTAAGGGTACCAACCCAAGGAGAACAAACCCCTACACTGAGCACCAACTTAGTGATTAAAATGATTGCAAACAATATAATAGTAATACCATAGTTACAAATGAGTTCTGTAACCTCTACAATTAATTCTCTCTTCCGGTTTAGCTCTTCTCTTCCATTTCAACCTTGCTCTATTCTCTGTCAATTCTTTGATCACCCTCTCTTTCTAATTCTCCTCATGCTCTACTTTTTCCTTGCCATGCCTTCTCTTACTCACACTTTGTCTTATACCAATTGAATCCTCTTTCTCTCACTATGCCTTAGTTCTACCGGTTCTCTGATCACTCTGACCCACGACTACTTGTCACCACCGATACTTTTCTCACCCTCTCTGAGTCTTCTACTACTTAGCCTCTATCATTTCTGACCTCTTCTCACTCTCTTTACTCTCCCTTACTCATTTTTGTTGTCTTACAAGTTTAGACTCTACCAGTTAGATGAACTGTTAGACCATGCACTTGGTTATCGGTTACTCTACTTACCAGTTAAACCTTTCTTACCAGTTCTCTCCTCAAGCACTCAGTCACTTCAATGTTCTTCGATGAACTCTCTATCTAGTTAACTCTTTGATGCACACTCACACACTCTTATCCAGAATAACAACATCATCAGTAATATCAATAAACTAAGGTCTTTGATCTGCACATTTTTTATTTGAGCTTTCCAACCAAATCATCAATTCAACCTTGGTGCACTAGGGTTTCTTCACCAACTATAAACTAATCACTGACCCTACATCTATCAATCACAACAAAAGATCTAACTGTTTCCTTCTGTCCTAGTATCTCATCATGCTAACTCTTGCTGATCGAATGCACATCTTTGGCTTCACACACCTAAGACATCTTTATGTTTTACTTTGGTCATCCGGTATAAGCCTTCAATCACCTGCCTTTAACTTCTCTGTCTTATCCTAGAAGGGTTATGATGCATTACACACATGATGTGAGATAAGCTAAGTATTACCACTTATCGGTAGAAGTGGATCTTTGTTACTTGCTGACAAACATCTGATGGGAACCGATTGACATTACATTACCCAGTATGCTTCTAGCATTGCGCAAACATGACTTACATGTTTGAGCAGACACATCTTCAATCAAAACATATAACCCAGTTGAGCACACTCTCTGTTAGTATTCTCTTTATCCTATGATACCATCCTCATCTGGTGGGAGTCTTGTTGATTGTCATCAAACTGCATACTGGTTTCTTGTACTTTCTCAATTAGCTTAACCTTGCTTCCTTACCATTCACATTCTTACCGGTTGGGAACAACACACTTCCAACTCATTACTCATCAGTTGTCATTCCATAATGCCAACTATCTTCAATGCCTATTCACCGATCAACATCAACTAGTGACTCTAATGACCAGTTGACATTATTGATAACACAATGCCAATAATCTCCCCCTTTGGAATTGATGTGAACACATGTAGTATCTGGTATACTACATGTTTTCTCTCCCCCTTTGACAACAATGACAAAGGAGACTGATAGAGCTTTCTACGAGTTGCTTCTCCCTTGTTAACCATTTATTCAACACTTGAGATAGAGGGCTTAGACACCAACTGACACCAATTGTATATACCAGTTTGATACTAATTGTAGAAAAGTGTGTCAGTGAATTTCACTTACCTGTCGGTTAGACTGCATCTTCTCCCCTTTGATATGTAGAAAGTTATTCTAACACCAATTTAATGATACCAATCTGATATCACATGAATATTCTCCTATGTAGCTAACTCTCCCTCTTTGTTCATAATTGGTTGAGTGAGGAATTTTCTCTTCCTTTGTAGGTTCTCCTGATAGAGAAGGATACTGGTCCTATCACCCGGAGGCTTAATTGTGATTTCAATTAAGTATAAATTGAATAGTCACTTAAGGAAATAATAAACATGGACTGATGAGCACTTCTCAATGTCTTAAACTTGCCTATACTGCAACATAGACACCTGATCTCCCCTTGTGTATAGCATGTTTGATACCAATCAGAAGATATGGCTATGAACTCCCCCTAAGCCATAGATCTCAGGTCTTCTTTGCATGTCAGGTTCTAAATCCAAACTCCAAACTACACCTTGCACTGGTAGAACTGAGTATATGTGATGTGCAGATGGTTTTTCACTTCCATGATGTCCATCACAACTTGAGACATGATCTTACATGACCACAAATTTGGCATTCACCTCAACATCATGTCAACTACCAAATCGGTTAAATCAAAATGATGCATGCATATAAGATTAGCTACCAAAACAACACATTGTCATTCGGGACTTTTCCAATATCACCTGAGACATAATTTACTCAATCCAAGCCATCAGAGTCACTACACTGATCCCATAATACATTGAATCACATAATTTGCAGTAGCGGTCAATATCCATACCGGTAACATACTATATATATTGATTTACCATACTGGTCCAATATCACTATCGGAACACTTTGTCCATCAACCTTTGTCTTCTTGTGTCAAGTGCCTCTGATCCCAATTGCAATTTGAACCCTCCATTGAAACATATAGCAATAATCCATTTGTCATATGTATATGTGTAACCAAGGCAACAACTACACACACTATCATCTCATCTTCTTCCTTGTATCGGTAGGAGCCTATCCTTACATATGTCTTTTTGAGAGGTTATCAAAGGTTACCAGTACTGATAAGAAGTTGTTTGAGAAAGTATTTGATCTTATTGACAAGGTTAACGAGTTGGTAAATGATCAAGTTTATATGATTACTTTGGTGGTGAAAGTATTAGTAAATGATTTGATTAATGTGTTAAGAAAATCTAATTAAGGAGTTATTAGATCTGATTGCAGAAGTTGAGATATTTGTTAAATAGTTTTAGATCTAAGATAAAGCTAAAATAAGTTTGATTTTTATTTAAAGTTTGGATTGGTCTTACTACTGATTCACCCCCCTTCTCAGTATTAAGCAGATCCTCATAGGATTAACAATTTGTATTAGAGGTTTAATCCTCTGTGTGCAGAAAGCCTAATCACTTGAGGAAAAGATTATGAGGAATTCAAGATGATGAAGAAAGAGGGTCCCAAGTTCAACAAGGATAACTACAAGATCTGGAAGGATAGGATGAATATCTACATCAAAGGTCTTGGTGCACAATATTGGAAGCAAGTTGAAGCAACATATGTTTCTCCTACCACTACTCCCTTAACACCGGATGAACTCAGAGAATGACAAGATAACATGCAAGCCCTAGAAGCTATTGTAAGTACTTTATCTCATTCAGAGTATATTTATGTTCAAGGATTGAAAACTGGAGGTGAGGTTTGGGAAAAGTTGGAGACAATCTATGGAGGAAATGAGCATGTTCAAAGAGATAAAGAGGAAAGATTGAGAGGAAAGTTTGATTTCATAAGAATGTGGGAGGAGAGAATATTGAACAGTGTGGTCAGAGAATCAAAGAAGTTGTTGGCGGTATTAATAGAGTTGGAGGAAAAATAGAAGATGATACAATAGTAAGTAAAATGCTCAGAACTCTTCAACCTGAGTATGCTATAAGAGTATCGGCAATCCAAGAACTTAGATCTATTTCAAAGGATAAGGTAACTGTTGATTCATTGATTGGTAAGCTTACACCTTTTGAGTTGAATAGTTTTGACAATAGTGTGACAAAATCTACTGAATCTGCCTTTAAAGCTTCTGTTACCAGTTTATATGCTAGAAAAGGAAAAGGCATATATCAAAATCATGAGTGTAGGACAAGTCATGGAAGTAACTAGGGAGATGAAGATAGTGAATATCAAGTGATGGAACTTGAAGCATTGTTAGCAAAGAGATTTCCAAGAGGCACTAGTAGGTATAGAGGAAAGCTACCTTTAAAGTGTTTCTCTTGTAATAAAATTGGTCATATTGTTGCTAACTTCCCTAACACCAATAAGAAAGAAAAGTTTATAAGATTCAAAGGAAAGGGCACGAAACATTTTTATGTTGCAGAGGATGAAGGTGTGACCTATTAGGACATAAAATTATGTCTTCCAAAATTTGGTCATCCTGGTTTTATTTTTCCCTTGGTCAAGATATCAAGGTTTAGGGCTATAAGGGTTGTGTCTTTTATGATTAAAATGGTTTGAGAGTGATTTTTTAGTTCATGTTATATTATGTTGTTACCTTTTTCTCACTTAAGGTTGAGGGTTCTATTTTCATTCGCAGGGGTATTTTCATTTTCTAAGTAATAAGTGGTGATTTATCGATTCGTGAAATATGCTATTCCTAAGGCTTCCACATGAAATTCCCTATAACCAATCCCCTTTTTTTAAATACTTATGCCCATGCTTATATTTTCCTAAGTCCGGCAGGTCCTAAATACCCTGATTGTCTATTAAAGAAAGTATAGATCCAATGGCTAGTGTTTCCCCGTGATGGAAGATGCAAGAATTTTAATGACCGCAGCATTGTGAGATTGTGTTGTGTGTTATCAGTGGAAACTAGTGGGGTTAGCAGCATAACCGATTGAAAGCTTTGTGTTACCAGTTCTCAGATATTAAAGGTTGAGTTACTAATAGTCCTATCAATTTGCATGTGCTCAACATGAATGAGGATGTTTTATCCTGAGGTAAAAGTTGCTTGATTTTTAAGTCCTGAAGGAGTTAACAGGAAGTATGATAGACAGTAAAATTTGAGTAGATCAGACGGACCTTGTATTCCCACAATGGAACTTGCAAGGTGGTTACAAACCACAACATCACGTGATGATGCCATGTATCTCAAATTGGCTAGAAAGACCTACAATGAGGCAAATGATGTAGTTTGACAAAAAGATGAGGTGTTACTGATGTGTCACAATTTTGTGGGGCCATTGATATAGATGAAATAACAAGTGATGAGTCAACAAGGAGATGATCGTTGAATTGGCCAACTAGGAGGATGATCGACAACTAGTTTTCAAACTTCTTAACTACAAAGCTAGAAGTTGTTGTTTCGCTCACGCGAATATTAATGGCAGATGAGACATTTGCATCCTTTCTCGGATGATAAGTAAAAGACTCTTAAAGGTTTTTCATTTGCAAAAGATTTCATAAAAATTTAGAAGAATTTCCTGCTGCTAAAGGAGACTGAAGAAACCCTCTATGACATGGAATTGTCATTTGTAGCGAAAATCAAAAGCAGTAAGTTTATCTGAGCTCTCCATATGTTCTTGAAACAAATTGATATTACAAATTGTGAAAGAGTGCAAAAAGAAAGCTCAATTTGTTCTAGGGTTAAGATACTGGACATAAAATAGTGAAATCTGTTTGAAATACTCTGGAAATTTAAAAAAATCTTGTTATAAGTCCTAGACTTGGAGATATAGTAGAAAGCCCTAGTTGTAGAAAATTCCTCCCTCACAGAAACATTCAGGGGGGGTGGATTATAAGAAAAGAAATCTTTATGATGATTTCTTCGACAAATGACAAGCAACAGGGGCAGAGGTTTGTGGATGGAAAAACCCTAGGGAAAGGGTTAATTGACAAAACATTCCATTTGGCAGATTCTAACATACCGACAACCAAGTTAGAGATTTTCCAATTATGGTATGGAAAAAGGAAATTAAATTCCCCATTATCTAGTCCTTGGCAGTATGACTTGGGCAAGTTGGTAGTACCGGGTTTTTTATGGATGTCGATTTGCTTATGGCTGTTATAGACAGATATGACCCAATTTCAAGGGTTCTATTAACCATCAAAAGGGAAGATTTTCAAGAGATTTTTGACTTATATGTGCCATCCCTGAGCCTGATATCAGTGAATTAAACCGTAGCTTGAGGGGATGTTTGATTATAAAGAGAGAAGTTGACACATCAAGTGTAGAGGCTGCATAATTGAATGTTGATGTTGCTAAGATGGCACATGAGTGCAAAAAAGGAAGCTTCAGAGAGGGCTAAGATGATGAAGAAATTTGATACAAATTTTAATGATTATAATACATCTTTGAAAAGATGTGTGGAGTTTCAAACAAGAGTGCAACTCCTAGAGAAAGGACAAATAAAGGTTTCATATCCTGCACTTGCAGGACCATCTGAGCCATCAACATCCAAGTCACCACCTATTGTCCAAAGAGAAGAAGAAGCTCAATTAAATACAAGTACTAATATCCCTGGCATGGTATCAGTCCCATATGATGATGATGATGAGCCTAATACTACAAGATTGAGTAAACCAAATGAGTCTTAGCTCTCCAAAAGATTATTGAATTAGAGAATAAATTAAGAGAATTAGAAAAATAATCAGCTGCGGAGCAGAAAGATATAGTTAGCTCTATGCTAACTCATTTAAATGACAAAATTGAAAGTAGGTTAAACAATATTCATGCCTTATATTCTTTTCTTTTGGATGCTATTCAAAAGTTTAATGATGATAAAGAAGTGGCAATTCCCCTATTTACAAAGTGGTTACAAAGGGGAAATGACCTTAGAATGATGTCCATGGCTTCTAAATTTCATACTGAGAGGCCACATGCACTCCAACCAACATATTTATTGGTGAAATCAATGTAGGAATCCAGAATTCTGCCATAAAATATAGAAAGAAAGATAAGGGAGTTTGATGGTAAGGGGTTTGGGATAGACTAGCCCAGTCTATGCTCTTGGATCCTTTCATTGGATCACCAGGTGTTCTAACAACCCCTAGGGTCTTTATAACTTCCTCTACTTGAGGAATCCCCTGATCTTGCCCAATCCACCCACCATCAACTTCAAAAACTACTCCTAAGGTCTCACCTATTCATGAGTCTCAAGGAACCCTTACTTAGGCTAATAAGGGTTTGGCTTGTTCCACACCTTCCTAGGTCTTAGAAAGGATAGGTCTGGACTAATACAAGGTTTTTCCACCCATTCATGTGCCCCCAAGAGGTTTCAAGCTTCCTACCCCTTACGGATTTCACAATTTTGTCTTTTGCCTACAAAATAGGGCTACAAGGATTGTGACCAACTAGACCTCCTACCTGGTCCCTTAGGGCTCCCTCTTGCAAACGATGCACTTTCTTGTGAAACTTCCTAATATACCTACTATTCATTTGGAAAGGGTTCAAGGATTTTTCTATTTTTAGGCCTCCAAGTGTCTGTACACTACCCTAGGTGGATTTTAAGGTTTTTAAGGGTTTTTAAGAGGGTTTTTTAGGCCTGCCAGGGTCACAGTGTAGGTTTGGTGCTCTTGACACCTTTTCTAGATTGGTGGAAGATCTTCCTTCACACCAATGGTTCTCCACTCACCCCTCTAAAACTCCTCCAAAGGGTGCCTCCTCCTCTAACCTTCCTTGCTCTCCAAGACCTCTGCAACTTAACCCTTCCTAGTCAGGCACTATTCAGTCTCACCTAGGAGTGGGTCTTTAGGTGGCCTCCCTACATCTTCAAGGGCCCTTCTTGCTTTGAAGTATAGTACAGGGTCTGTACTCTCATTCCCCATAGTTTCATGGTGATTCCACAATGGGGAATTGAGTTATGAACCCATTGACACAAACCAGTCCAAAACTGGACAGTGACAAGCAAGTTCAAAAAATATTTACAAACACACGCAACTTGCTAGAAAAAACCTAATCTAATTGCTCACAATGGAAGTAAATACACCACACAATTTTTCTCAAAAATCAATCCATTAACAATCTTCTTTCAACCCATTTGTATCGACTGGCAACAAAATTGCAGTAACAGTCAAGTCACTTTGCTTGGACCATACAACATCTGACATCCAACCCATTACCTTAGGGTTTGCAACTACTTATACTACCCTTTACTCAGTTTGTGTGCTCATATTAGGGTTTTCCACTCTTAAACTAAAGATTTTGACCACTAGGTGGAAAAGTTGCTTGACAACTTTGAAAAGTTGTCATGCAACTTTTGCAACTTTTGAGCAACTTTCTCAATGTTGCTTTTATTGACTCCTAGGCCCACATTGGGCTAACCTATGGACACCACCATGCTAAGAAGGACCCCTAAACACCTCAAAGGCACACATACCCTCTATTTCCAAAACAAAAAACTCAACTTTGACTCATGACCCTAGGACCTCAACTAGGACCCTAACTAGACCCAATGAGCACATGGCTCTTACTGTATATACAATGGCTTCATAAAGAAGCAAGAACACAGAAAAAGAAAATGGTGGGAGCCCTTTGAAAGGTGCTCCTACATCATACTCCCCCTCTACAACAAAATAAGGAACTTGGGGAGTGAGAAGAGCTGGATCAATGCCAAGCTTCTTGAACTTGCTCTCCTCCACCCAAGTAGCTTCAGACACAGGTTGACCTACCCATTTCACCAAGTGCTCCATGTAGACTTCTTCACCCTTGACTCCAAGATCTCCTCTTCTATGGGCTACTTCACTTGAGGTAAGGCATTCACATCCAATTCTTGTAGTACCTTGGCTTGGTTCTCAGTCTACCCTGCTATCTCACCCTTGTACATGATCAGATCAGCAACATTGAAGACTGGTGAAATGGCTAAGTCTAAAGGAAGATCAACCTTGTA
The DNA here is from genome assembly GCF_030272615.1 of Cryptomeria japonica. Taxonomy (NCBI): domain Eukaryota; kingdom Viridiplantae; phylum Streptophyta; class Pinopsida; order Cupressales; family Cupressaceae; genus Cryptomeria; species Cryptomeria japonica. The sequence continues at coordinate 533,707,615 of NC_081412.1, read as the reverse complement.
GGCATTCTCACCATATTTTTCCAGAACTCTATAAGGTCCTACCCTCTTCATTTGTATTTTAGTAGGCTTGCCACTTTGCATTCTAGCTTTGCTCAAATGGACCATCACATAGTCACCCACCTTGAACTGAACCTCTCGCCTTTTCTCATCCATTTTGGCCTTCAGTTTTTGAGTGGATTCAAGGATGGCTTTCTTAACCTACTCTAGGACTTCCTTGATGGTTTGAGTGAAGTCCTTTGCTTTCCCACCCTTCATCTCCATGAAACCAAGTTCCCTAAGTTCACACACTCCTCTTGGATGTCTACCATAGACAACCTCAAAAGGACTTCTTCCAGTGGTCCTATTTACACTATCATTATATGCATACTCTTCTTGAGGAATGATTAGATCCCATGTTTGCCCATACTCCTTGGTTAGACACCTCAACAAGTTGCCTAACACCCTATTAATGACTTCAGTTTGACCATCAGTTTGTGGATGGTAAGCTGAGCTAAATGATAAGTTAGTTCCTAGTCTCCTCCACAAAGTCTGCCAAAAATGGCCTATGAACTTGTTGTCCCTATCTAAAACAATTCTTAAAGGAAGTCCATGAATCCTTATAATCTCCTTAAAGAAGAGATGTGCAACATAGCTAGCATCATGTGTAGTTCTACATGGAATGAAATGGTTCATCTTGGAAAATCTATCTACTACCACATAGATGTTGTAAATACCTATCTTTGTCTTGGAAAGTCCTACCACAAAGTCCATGCTTACACATTCCCATGGCCTATTTAGGACTAGCAATGGTTGATAGAGACCAACATTTCTTGATCCTCCTTTTTCTCTTTGGCACACACCACATTGCTCCACATACCTTTTCACATCTCTTGGCAACTTGGGCTAATAGTAGTACCTTTATACTAAATCCAAGGTTTTGTTGACTCCAAAGTGTCCACTTAAACTGCCATTGTGTTTCTCTTGGATGAGGTTTTCCCTCATGGATCCTCTAGGCACACACAACTGATTACCTTTGAACAAGAGACCATTTTGGAGAGTGTAATCTGCATACTCACCATGGAAATGGTTCTCAAAATCCTTGCAAACCTTGTAATCTGATGAGAAGTCTTCATCTCCTTCATAGAGGTCCTTGAAACCTTATATTCCTATGCTTTGCAATTGTAACTCTTGAACTATCAACAAATTCCTGCTTAAAGCATCTGCCACCTTGTTAAGTTGCCCCTTTTTATGCTTGATGGTGAAGGTGAAGGATTGGAGGTATCCAATCCATTTCAAATGTCTATTGCTAAGCTTCTCTTGAGTGTTAATATAACTCAAAGCCTGGTTGTCTGTGAACACCACAAATTCCTTTGGAAGTAGGTAATGCCTCCATTTCTTTAGAGACTGCACTAATGCATACAACTCTAGGTCATAGGATGAGTACTTCTTCTTTGCTTCATTGAGTTTTTTATTGAAAAATGCCACAGGTCTTCCCTCTTGACTCAATACACCCCCTATTGCAATTCCACTTGCATCACACTCCAATGTGAATAACTTATCAAAAGTAGGTAGGAGAAGGATAGGTTTTGTGGCTACTTCTTGCTTCAATAATTGAAATGCTTTATCAGCCTGCTCAGTCCATTTGAACTTAGTTTTAAGACCTCCTTTTATGGTGTCAAGGACTGGTGCACATATGCCACTAAAGTTCCTCACAAACTTTCTATAGAATTGGGCTAAACCATGGAAACTCCTAACTTCAATCCCTGTTCTAGGGGCAGGCCAATTCAAGATTACCTCCACTTTGCTTGGATCCATCTTCAAGGTTACCTTAGACACCACAAATCCTAAGCAGACCAGCTCTTGCTTCAAGAAGTCACACTTCTCTAGGTTGATTGATTACTTCTCTTCATGCAACCTCTCTAAGACTAACCTCAAATGCTCAAGGTGCTCCTCTTTGGTTTTGCTATAGATGAGTATGTCATCTAGGTACACCACCACAAACTTGCCTGTGAAGTCTTTTAACACATCATTCATCAACCTCATGAAGGTTCTTGGGGAATTGGTGAGTCCAAATGGCATCACAAGCCATTTATACAAGCCCTCTGTGGTCTTGAAAGCAGTCTTCCACTCATCTCCCTCCTCAATTCTAATCTGGTGATAACCACTTTTAAGGTCCAACTTGGTAAAATACATAGCACCTCCTAAAAATTCCATCAAATCCTCTATTCTAGGAATAGGAAACCTATACCTTATGGTGATCCTATTGATTTCCCTTGAATCATTGCAAAGTCTCCACTTGCCTCCCTTCTTTGATGCTAGCACTATCGAGACTGCACATGGGCTGATGCTCTTCTTGATCAGTCCTTGTTCCAATAACTCCTGCACTTGCCTTGCTACCTCCTTGTTTTGGTCAGGTGTGAGCTTATATGCAGCTTTGTTAGGTAGGGATGCACCGGGAAAAAAGTCTATTTGATGGCTTATATACCTTCTTGGTGGGAGTGTTGCAGGTGCTCCATCACTCACTATGTCCTTATACTCTTGCAACATTTGCTTCACCTCCTTGGGTACCTCTACCTGCAACTTGTCTTCCTCCTCCTTTGGTTTCACAAAGATAGCACACCTCATTGTTTCCTCCTCATGTAGCAAGTGTAAGAACTCTTTACCAGTAGCCATTAAGACACTAGGTGTTCTCGAGGTTCCCTCTTCATTCTCTATCAAGGACTGAATCTTAAAGGTTTTGCTATCCTTCTTAAAGGAAATGGAGATCTCCTCTCCATCATAGATCACCTTCCTATCAAATTTCCAGGGTCTACCTAGTAATAGGTGATAGGCATCCATGGGTAACACATCACAAAGGATCTTATCCTTGTATCCTCCAATAGAAAACTCCACCCAAGTCTGTTCATTGACTAGCACACTCTGCTCTTGTTTTAACCATGTCACCTTATATGGGTTAGTGTGGGGTATCCTTGTGAGTTTCAACTTCTTGGTTGCCTCCTCTGATATTATGTTATCAGTTGACCCTAAATCAACTATCACCTTGCAAACTTTACCAAGGATCTTGCATCTCACCCTAAACAATCCTCTCCTATGCTTAGGTTCACTCTTAACCAGCTATCTTATCAAGACCCTATTGAACATTAGATTTTCTCCAATCTCTGATTCAATATGGTCCATCTTAGGTGTCTTTCTACTTGATGTGTCTTCATGAGCATAAGCAACCCTCTTTCCACTATTTGAAGATGTAGGCTTGTTAGGGCATCTATAGGCTGGGTGTCCCAATTGACCACAATTGTAACATTTCATGGTTGCAAAGTAGGAGTTACCAATACCGGTACCTCTACCACTACTTGGACCACCTTGTGTACCTCTTCCTCTAGAATGGCCTCCTTTGAGATTGGTTTCATTTCCATGTTCAGTCAACTTGGCTTCTCCTTGGTTCTTTTGCTCATTTGCCTTGCTTTGGTAACCACCTCAGTGATTCATTTGTTCTCTACCTCTGCCTCTACCCATGTTATTAGAGTCTCCTTTCCTTTTGTTCCTCTCTTCCACCTTGGCAGTAAGCTGATGACATTTTTGGATAGTAGTAGGAGTCCATAGGCTTATCTCCTCTTGAATGTTCCACTTTAGGCTACTTAGATACCTAGCCACCTTGATAGATTCATCTTCTTGGACTTTGGATCTAAGACAAAGCTTTTGAAATTCTTTGGTGTAGGAGGTCACATCAAGGTCTTTTTGCTTCAATACCTATCTCTTCTTATGAAGTTGGACTTCATAATCCTCTGGTAAGTAGTTCTCCTTGATCTTACTCACCATGGCCTTCCAATTGGCAATAGGTAGCTTCCCCATGCTAACTCTCTCTTCTTGCAGATACTTCTACCATGTTAAAGCTGCTCTCCTTAATCTTAATTTGGAAACCTTAACCTTTTGAGCCTCTATCACTCCCTCACACTCAAAGTGGTTCTCCATACCCTCAATCCATTTCATGATAGTGTCAATGTCCATCCTTCCACTAAAATGTGGCAATCCTTCAAAAGCTTTGGTGTTCAAAGCCTTAATAGCCTTTACAAAAGGTTCTTCATTGAACAAGGGATCTGGTTCAGGTATAATATCATCTATGTCAATGGTTTTCTTGCCTTTATCCTTGGTGTCTTCACACCAAGGTCCTTGTGTCCTCTGATCCACCACTTCCTGCAGCTTATCCCTTATCTCGCTCATAGCTTCTTCAAGGAGTCAATTATTCTCCTTATACTCTTCTACCTCCCTAGCCAGCTCTACATTAGTGACCATTGTGCTTTCCCCTACTGATTCACTAGAATATAGAGACATACACGGTCCACCAAATCTTTAACTTGGCTTTGATACCAATCTAATGGTAAGGGGTTTGGGATAGACTAGCCTAGTCTATGCTCTTGGATCCTTTCCTTGGATCACCAGGTGTTCTGACAAACCCTAGGGTCTCTAGGACTTCCTCTGCTTGAGGAATCCTCTGACCTTTCCCAATCCACCCACCATCAACTTGAAAAACTACTCCTAAGTTCTCACCTATTCATGAGTTTCAAGGAACCCTTACTTAGGCTAATAAGGGTTTGGCTTGTTCCACACCTTCCTAGGTCTTAGAAAGGATAGGTCTAGACTAATAAAAGGTTTTCCCACCCATTCATGTGCCCCCAAGAGATTTCAAGCTTCCTACCCCTTACCGATTTCACAATTTTGTCTTTTGCCTACAAAATAGGGCTACAAGAATTGTGACCAATTAGGCCTCCTACTCGGTCCCTTAGGGCTCCCTCTTGCAAATGATGCACTTGCTTGTGAAACTTCCTAAAAGACCTACTATTCATTTGGCAAGGGATCAAGGATTTTTCTAGTTTTAGGCCTCCAAGTGTCTATACACTGCACTAGGTGGATTTTAAGGTTTTTAAGGGTTTTTAAGAGGGTTTTTTAGGCCTACCAGGGTCACAGTGTAGGTTTGGTGCTCTTTCCACCTTGTCTGGATTCGTGGAAGCTCCTCCTTCACACCAATGGTGCTCCACTCACCCCTCTCCAACTCTTCCAAAGGGTGCCTCCTCCTCTGACCTTCCTTACTCTCCAAGACCTCTGCAACTTAACCCTTCCTAGTCGGGCATTGTTCAGTCTCACCTACGAGTGGGTCTTTAGTGGCCTCCCTACATCTTCAAGGGCCCTACTTTCTTTGAAGTATAGTACATGGTCTGTACTCTCATTCTCCATAGTTTCATGGTGATTCCACAATGGGGAATGGAGTTATGAACCCATTGACACAAACCAGTCCAAAACTGGACAGTGAGAAGCAAGTTCACAAAATATTTACAAACACACACAACCTGCAAAACAAAACCTAATCTAATTGCTCACAATGGAAGTAAATACACCACACAAGACACTTCACACAATTTTGCTCAAAAATCAATCCATTAACAATCTTCTTTCACCCCATTTGTGCCGACTGGCAACAAAATTGCAATCACAGTCAAGTTACTTTGCTTGGGCCATACAACATCTGACATCCAACCCATTATCTTAGGGTTTGCAACTATTTATACTACCCTTTCCTTAGTCTGTGTGCCCATATTAGGGTTGTCCATGCTTAAACTAAAGATTTTGACCACTAGGTGGAAAAGTTGTCATGCAAGTTTTGCAACTTTTGAGCAACTTTCTCAATGTTGCTTTTCTTGACTCCTAGGCCCACATTGGACTAACCTATGGACACCACCATGCTAAGAAGGACCCCTAAACACCTCAAAGGCACACATACCCTCTATTTCCCAAAAAAAAACTCAACTTTGACTCATGACCCTAGGACCCTAACTAAACCCAATGAGCACATGGCTCTTATTGTATATACAATGGATTCATAAAGAAGTAAGAACACAACAAAAGAAAATGGTGGGAGCCCTTTGAAAGGTGCTCCTACACCAGAGTTGATGAAGAATTTTAGTGAATTAGAACAAACTCTTTTGCTAGAAATTGAAGATAGAGAAGGGACAGTTAAGCCTTTGTAGTCTTGGAAGGAAGAGGCAGAGAGAGTCATCAACACCCAGGTAGAAATGACTTGTGATGGGATAAATATGGATAAGATAATTGCTACAAGGCTAATTTTTGAAACTTTTGAAAGAGAGGGAACCCAAGTAGCCATTAAGTATATTCCATATAGGGCAAAAGAAAATGAAGTAATGAATTTCAATTGGCCATCTGATGAAGACTATAGCACATGGAATGACATGTATTTGAATAATGAATAGAAAGTTGTAAACTGTTTGCATAACTTTTTTTGTTTTCTAGTGATAGATATTTTGCAACCCATAAGACAGGATGGGGTAATTTTCATTATTAGTTTTGAAGAAGGCGGCTGCAAATTTTGATCCAGTATAAGAAAGTTCAAGGATGATTGTTTTGTATAACAAAATATGGTTACGCATAGTCATTCTTAGATGACAAGTGTCTCCTTTGGCTTGAAGCTTGTTTTCTCCCTTGTTTTTATAAAAGGGACTTCACATCTTTGAGACAAGGTTTGGAATTTTGATCCCTTACGTGTTCCAAATTTCTATTTCCAAATAGAAAAAAGTCTAGGTGAAACAAAAGGATTGTAAGAGGTCATTTTACAGAGCAAAAAATAGAAAAGAGTCTTGTGTCTATGAATTTTGTAGGTTCTTGAAGGAGTTATGTATGGATTGTATTCTTACAGAGACAATAGAATTAATGAATGAATATATGATTCAAACCCATTTCTCTTGAATGTATTGTTCTATCATGTTTTGAATGCATATTATCAAGGATTTTATCATTCATTGCACTGTTGTGGTGTATGCAACTTTTTGTTCATGCTTTGGTCTGATAGGTCAATTAAATACTTGAATAAAATTGCAGAATGATAGAGGTCTCTACAGGGATTTTGATAAGTAGTTTTGGGAGAATGTTGTTACATAAATTCTATCAAAATTATAGTCTAATGCAGTATGAATCCATGTACCCAATGGAATAAGGCATTGATCATGGTTAAGTGAATGCCTGGGTATTTATTTACTATTTGAAATCACCACTAGTTTACCATAACTTGTTGAATATCAGAATACATTCATTTTATATGAAATTTATCATATGTATTAGTCATCTCATGCTCCAAATGGGTTGAGAATCACTGAGGAATTTTCCATTCCTGAGCATTCTCCCTTATTGTTGAGTCCTTATATGAGATTATTTGCTTTATTTCATGCATGATTTGTGAGTGTGGCATAAAATCACAAACAAGTATGGGGATCACCCTCCTTGGTTTTGTAGAGCCTAAAGAATATAATCATCTAGCATCCTTTTCATTATGGGTCCAAGTCTAAAGATTATTAACCAGTAGGAAGTGGCTTTCCATAGATATTATTAGGAGAAAACACTTGGTCTCTGAGTTTGAGTCAGTATAAACCCGTTTTTGGGCACCAACAAAAAATGGCAACTCTGTTGGGGACTGAATGACAAAGAGTCTTTTGTTAAAGAATTATTGTTTAAAATATAGTAGAAATTTTTATAGTATTCCTGTGGTTGGACGGTTGAGCTTGCAGTTCTGTATTTTGGTTCACGTTTTCCTGTGAAAATGGTTTTCTACATTTTTGTGAAAAGGATATTCTAGTTTATGAACAAGGTTCACAAATTTATTTCAAGAAGTATCAAGCAGTATATTATTTGATATCCCAAAGTAATTTGGGTGGTGACCCTGAGGTTTTTACGCCAGTGCGTATATTTTTTATTAATTCTAACAATTTTTTGAAGGAATCTGTTACTATGAGTAAAGAAAAGAACACCAGAGGTTACATGAAGTTGCACCCTAAAGAAAAATTGGAAGAGCTTCAGGGACCTCCATAGAGACAAGGAATGAGAAGAAATGTAGATACAAGCATTGCTCCCTCATCATGGAAGCCCAAGCATAAGAATGCAAGTAAGTCACAGCTAAACTCAGTTCCTATGGTTCATGCATCATCTTCCAAAAGTTTTGAATCAGATAGTCTAGGATTTTTCAATTCTTTATTTGATACACCTATATAAGAAGAAATGAAACCACAAAGGAAATAATGCACTCAAGTCTAGTATTCGAAGAAGGCAAGGGGTCGGAGTAGAAGTATAATTCATCAAAGCAAGAATTCTATTGGTGTTCCTCCTCCTCCTAGTCTCATAACAAATTTCTCTTGTAGTTATGAATTAGTACGAGAATAGAATGATGTGAACTTGATTGACTTAGATGACACTTTTGGATCTGAAATAACCTTACCAGATCCATAAGAAGTTTTTGGAGATATAGATACATTGAAAAGAGAACTCCAGGAGTAGATAGATCTCAGAAGTAGGAGATAAAAGGAAAAGGAATCTAAGGTTATTAGAGTTGTGATAAAAAGAGATGGTCTAATAAGACAATTAGCAACACTTAAAGCCTTAGCACAAGAAAATGATAAGCCTAGTGTTGAGGGCCTTGTCCTAAGGGAGATTATAGATAAGAGATCTGAAAATGTCATAAGGGAAAATGCTAAGAATAATATGGATAACTAGAATTTAGCTTATCTTAACCAGCCCAACATTCAAGTTCCTAGATTGGACTTGGATAAGGGAAAACAGAAAGTGTATGCCATTAAGATAGATGATAGGAAGTCTTTGACTATCCCAGATTTAAGCTAGGATAGAAAGTGAAACTCTTGTAAAAGAGTTAATGAGAGTTGAGATTGAAGCCTCAAATGCAGAGATGAAAAGGAAAATTGATTTCCTTAAGTTGTCAACTTTGAACAGTGCTTCATTTGTTGCTAGTCCATCCAAAACTTAGGCTATTTCTGGTGCAGTTCTAGATGTCATTGTGAGTTTTCCATCTCAAAATGACCAAAATACTCAGAATACTGGGATTCCACTTATTGGACAAAAAGGTCAGGGAACTACTCAAAATAGTAGTCATCCCCAATGTTCTAAAGATCTTAACACAACTGTAGGGGTAAATATTAGAACAGATGCTACTGCAGCTAATACTACAACAAGTGTTGCAGGACGAGTTGTAGCAGGACAGTTTCAAAGAAGACCTATCCATCTAGAGAGGTATAGGCAATTACACTTTGATGGGATCCCAAGGTATCCCAATATTATCCCAAATGACATAAGGGATAAATTCAGTAAATTCGTAGGTAATAATGCTATAATTGGCAAAGAACCCCTAAGAGAATTCACTGATAAGTTGAATGATTATGAGGTGGAGCATGAAGATGTGGTTATGAAGTATTTTGTACAATCTCTAACAGATGATGCTAGGGATTGGTATAGGAGATTGCCAACTGCAAGTATCAGTTCCTGGGAGGAATTTGAAAGATTTTTTAAAGAGCAGTATGGTGACAAAACAAACCCCAATTTCATGTTAAATGAGTTCAATAATATCAAGAAGTTATTAAATGAAGATGTGTCTAATTTCAATATCAAATTTTAGAAGGCTATGCATAATTTATTTCAAGTGTTAAGGTTGGATGACAATGTTTGTCTGACTACATATATGAATGCATTTGATGCAAAAATGACATATATACTCAGAGACAACGATCCTCAAACTTTAAGAGACACATTTAGAAGAGCTATAAATGTGGAAGGAAATAGAAGAGCTTCAGGTAAGCTCGGAAGAAGAGAGGATCCTAGATTTTATAGGAATGCCAAAGATAAAATTGAGAAGTTTTTAGGTACAAAACCTAAAGAAGAAGAAAGATGGGACAAGGTACTTGATACCTTGAAGGATTTAAAATTGACTGTGTCAAAAAATGACAAGAGTTCTCTACTAGAGAAGCCACCGTTCAATAAATTCAATAGACCACTAGTATTGCAAGATTACCCTTACAATACAAACTGCAAAAATGGAAAGCCTTTCTAGCACCAGAAGAGTAAATAAGAACAACAAACCCCTGATCCATTACAAAAACATACAGTGAACATGGTGGATGATACTCTCTGGCATGTTGCTTGTCAATCACCTCATTCACCTTAGTATTGTATCGTAGCATGATTTATTTCTGCTAAAGATTAGACACATGAAGAAGAGGAAGAAATATTTGAAGGTGACAATGGTGATTGTCTTATGATTTCTTCCTCTCTTGGAGAAGAAGAATATTCTTTTGATATTGAGACTCAAGACTTTGATATAGATAATCAAAGACAAATAAATAAGACATCATCAATAGGTTTTCTCTGATGAGGAATTATCTATTGATGACTGAATGTGCAATACAGAACAAGGTGAATGTTATGTGTCCTTAAGAAGACCCTCAAATGAAGAGATTGCTAAAATAACAGTTGTTGTAGTGGCTCAGGTAAAGAGAAATTATCAATTGAGAAACAGGGTTGTAGGTGAAGACTGGGGCAAGCCTCTCCACTGAAGAAAAGGGAACAACCTACACTATTGGATGAAGAAGTAGAGATGTCATTAGGACATGATGATTTATGGACCATGTATTTTTATGGAGCCAGTTCCAAGGAGGGCTTAGGAGCGGGTGTGTTGTTCATATCACCCCGAGGAGAAACTTTTAAGTTTTCTTTTACCTTGTCCTTTGCATGAACAAATAATGTAGTAGAATATGAAGTGTTATTGCTTGGTCTAAAATTATCTAAAAAAAATGGGATAAAGAATCTTAAGGTGGTTGGAGACTCTGAGTTAATCGTATCCCAGATCAGATCTAAATATGCGTCAAAAAACAAAAGGTTGAAACAATATAGGAATGTTGTATGGGACCAAATTGAGAACTTTGACACATTTGGTATTGAATGGAAAGAGAGAAGTCATAAAATTATGGTTGATCTCCTGGCACATATAGATTGAAGGCCATAGGACATCACTTTTGCTGGAATTTCAAGGATTGAGATTCAGACAAGGCCTTCAGTCCCTAATAACATTGAAAACTGGCAGGTTTTTGATGATGATGATGATATTTTAAGAATTCTGCATTGTGTAGATGAATATGAAAATCAAGAGATTTATTTCAGTGCTTTTATGCAAATAGAGGATGATAAAGAAATAGTCTTTGGGAAGGAAGTGATTCAATTAAAAGTAAATAAAATTCCCATAGGTTTGGTTGTTTTAGAGAGGGTGTTTGATAGTCAAGATAAAGCTAAGGTTGTTACTACTACCCCACACCTTGAATATTTAGAAGAAGTTAACCTTGGGATGGAAGAAGCCCTAAGGAAGGTATATGTTGGAAAGAAAATGTCACCTAGGGTCAGAAAAATATTAATTGATTTACTGAGAAAATACAAGCATATTTTTTCTTGGTCGTATGATGATTTGAAGGCTTATAGGGAAGATCTATTTCAGCATGAGATTCCTTTGAAAGAAAGTGCCAAGCCTTTTAGGAAAAAATAGAGGTCTATTAATCCAACATTAGCACCTAAAATGCAAGAGGAACTAGTTAAGCTAAGAGACGTTGGGATTATAAGACCTATCAAACATTCATCATGGGTGTCTAGCTTGGTGTCTATCAGAAAAAAGAATGGAGATATCAAATTATGTGTTGATTTTAGAAATCTGAATATATCTTCATTAAAAGACAATTATCCATTGCCAAATATGGAAACAATGTTATAAAGGGTAACAGGGTGTGAGCTTTTATACATGATGGATGGATTTTTCAGGTTATAACCAAGTGATGGTTAGAGAGTCAGAACAATACAAAACAACATTTACTATACCTTGGGGAACCTATGTTTATATAAGAATGCCTTTTGGTTTAACAAATGCACGAGCAACATTTCAAAGAGCCATGGATGTTGCATTTTCTGATATTATAAATGTATTCTTAGTGGTATATCTATATGATTTAACAACTTATTCCAAGAAGGAAAGTGATCATTGTGATCACCTTGAATTTTTTTTAAACAAAGCTGTTGAATATGGGATATCCCTAAACCCAAAAAAATGTGCTTTTGGGGTGACTAAAGGTAAGTTGCTGGGTCACATTGTTTCAAAAAAAGGTGTGAGAATTGATCCAAAGAGGATAATGGCGATAGACAAAGTCCCTCGGCCCATAATAGTGAAAGGTATCCAATCTTTCTTTGGGTAGATAATTTTTTTAAGAAGGTTTGTCACTAACTTTGCTGAAATTAGTAGACCTATATCCAAAATGTTAAAGAAAGGTGCAAAAAGAGAATGGAATGAGGAGCCAGTAAAGGCATTCAAAGAGATTAAACAGGCTATTAAAAATGCACATGATCTTAAAACACTTGATTATGGAAAGCCTATGCTGATATTTTCATTTGCATCTTTTCATACTATTTTGTTTTATTGTTGCAAAAGAATTCAAAGGGTTTCGAACAACCTATAGCATTTTTTAGTAAATCTTTGCAAGCTACAGAATTAAAGTATTATTTAAATGAAAAGAAAGCTTATGCACTAGTGAAGGTTGTTAAAGCTTTTAGGAGTTACCTGATGGGAGCAATAGTGGTTGCATACGTGCCTAGTGCTGCAATTAAAGACATTTTCACACAGGAGGAAGTGTCTAGAAGAAGATGGTGATGGATAAATAGGATCCAGGAATTCAATATTGATATCCAAATCACTAAATTAGTGAGAGGATTGGGATTGGAAAAGTTAATGGCCTAGAGTAATTTGGATGCCAATCAGATAAATATTGTGGAAGAAGAGTACAAGCCTTGTAACTGTGATATGGATGGTTGCAAATGGTATAATGATATCATATATTATTTGCAGAGGATGAAATGTCCTAAATATATGATTGATAATAAAAAAAGGACATTAAAATTACATGATATTAAATATTCCATTGTAAATGGGAAGCTCTGGTGGAGGAACAGTGATGGTGTCATGTTGAAATGTGTGGACCAGGACCAAGCTCAGAACTTGTTGTCTGAATTACATAGTGGAGTTTGTGGAGGGCATTATATGGCTAAAAAAACAACACACAAAGTATTGAGAGTTGGTTTCTGGTGGCCGACAATTTTCAAAGATGCACATCAACTCATTAGGAAATGTGACCCTACAAGAGATTTTCAGGAAAATTAAAAATTTTCAAGAAATTTACCATTAAGGCCTATAAATGTGCAAGTTCCATTTCAGCAGTGGGGTATAGATTTCATTGGAGAAATAGCATGCAAATCAAGTAGTGATCATTCTTGGATTTTAGTAGCCACTGATTATTTCACTAAGTGGGTTGAAGCTATACCCACTAAAAAAGCAACAAGTAAGGTGGTAATTGATTTCCTTACAAACAATATATTAACCAGATTTGGATATCCAGAGTGGATAGTCTCTAAAAATGCAATGAGTTTTGGGTTAGAAGAATATGAAAACTTTTGCAATAAATATGGTATCTAGATTTCTTATTCATCACCTTACCACCCACAAGGAAATGAGCAAGCTAAATCTAGTAACAAAAGTTTGATGAAGATTATTAAATGAATCCTAGAAAAGAATAAAAACATTTGGGAGATATCATTGATGATATTCAACTTCTATTTGATGAATATGGTCCTTCTTTGATTGTTGTGAGGGAACACTCTGGCCCTCTTGTTCATTCTCTACATGATTATTCTTTCGAGGTTGACATGATTGTGGATTCTTAGGTACAACAATTAGAGGAGGTCTCTTAATGTTTTGAGGAGACATGTGAGTCTTTGGGACTTGTTCTACATTCATCTCCACTAGATCTTGGAGTGCCTTTTTCAGCAATGTGTAGTAGTTTACCACCTTTGGAGGGGGTATCTTTCATCATCGACATGGGGACACTTGAGTAGTTTTTAGAGGCTTCATTCATCATGAGTTTTTTTCCTACATCTTCCCTTCATGATTGGGGAAACTTAATGGATACACCTTTGGTTTTATTTCCTCCCAAGGGGAGGAATTTTGTTTGATGTTGATGGAGCAGTTTCTTCATTCATTCTTGAGCTTCTACCATTGGTGCAGATTCTACATTGAGGGGGGCTACTTAGCTTCTCTTCTTCTCTCACATGGGGGGGAATTTTTCCTCACATGGGGTTTTGTTCCTCACATGCTTCTATAAGAGTTCTCTTGTATAGCTTTCATCTCTCTTTTGGGGGAGGGTTTTTTCCCATTGGGTTTTTCTCTCTTTCCCTGCTTTGTGAGAGATTTCATTGCATTGGTTTGCATGCATTTGCATTTTTACATGGGTACCTAACATGGCCTAGTAGTCGGGACCCATCTTGCATTGCTTAGTTGCATTGTAGGCTTAAGTGCATTCCCCTAAGTTGCACTTAAGGGGGAGTGTTGGTGTAATTATTTATTCATGTTAGATATTATTACACCTTACTTATGTTTACTTAAGAAATACATCTCATAGTAATTTGGGTATGAGACACTTGGGTGTTTGTGCCACATTGGGATAGTGTGTGTAGGAGAATTTCCACCTTTTATGGTGTGATCTTATTATTACTCTATCATGTCCACTTATTGTGGAGTGACAATTCCACCTTCGGTGGGTGATCCACCTCATGTTGAATATTATATTGTTTCTCCTACCTACCACATCTATTTCCTACCTACCCTTGTTTTTTATTGAGCCACAAGTCATGTTTGTGTGCTCACATATCCATATAGCCTTGCCTATATAAGCAGGCTCATATTCATTGTATGTAACAACTATTTTTATCTATTGATGAGAATACAATTTATTCTTGTCCTATATTTTGTACAGTTTATTGAGCTCTTGATCCTGGAAAAATCTCACACTACCACTCAAGCATCTACCTTAGTTATTGGATGAGCTTCCCGTCAGTGCAAGAGCAACCTCCTATGCCTGTTGAGTAACCAAAGAATTCCCATCTGCTAATTGATCATTTGACTTGCTGACCCATTTCTTAATATGATCTTGTCAGATCTCATTGACCTTCTCTTTTTCTTTATCATTTGATCCATCATTGTTAACTGGTGGATTTCTGCTTCTATAAAACTTAGCTATGTGTCCAATACTATTGCATGCATAGCATGTAATATTGTTCTTTTGAATTTCTTTGCTAAAATCGATATAATTGCTTGACCTAAACTAATTAGCCATATGTCCAAATTTTCCACATGCATAACATTTTACATTCATTCTTCAATCTTTTGTCTTATGACCATACTTATTGCATTTAGAACATTGACCAGGAGTAGAATTATCATTCTAATTTTCTCTATTTCTACATTGCCTATCCATGTGAGAAAATTTGTTACAAACAAAGAATCTACCATTAAATTTGTAAGCATTAAGCTAGCTTACCAGTGCCTTCTGGTTTTGATCTTCATTTGCAGTGCCAGAGCATTGACCTTGTTCAAATCCAAGTCCACTAGAATCTCCATTATGTCTTTGACTTTTCAATAATTCATCAAGCTATGCTGAACTAACCTTGAATTTTTCTTTGTACTCACTTGCAATAGTCAAATCATATCGTATAATTATCATTTGTTTTTTAAGTTCTTGTTCATTACTTTGGGATTGCACTAAATTAGTTCTGAACATATCATTTTCATGAACCAACCAAATGCATTCTTTAGATCTATCTTTCAAGGATCTCCTAATATTTTCTTCATTCATCTTCTAGTCTTCAATCTCCTTTGACATCCTCATAGTTAGGGCTTGCATTTCATTCCTCATGACCATGTTCTGATAACTTAGCTTCTAACATCTTTCATTAAGGGTATCTTTCTCTTCATTATCCTGATTTTTCAAAAGTTCCTTCCTCCTATCTTGATCATATGACAACCTCTCTTGTAGGATAAGAATCAATTCCTTGGCAGAATTCAATTCATCTTGTAATTTCAAGTTCTTCATCCTCACAACATCATTATCTTCAAGTGCTACCTCAAGTTGTCTCTCCAAACTCATATCCATGGATTCCAGATTTAGGATCTCCCTCAATCTATTAAACTTCCTCTGAGGCACAAGGCTTGATATCAATTGTTGGAATCCAAGAACATTGAGAGGGGGGGCGAATTAGTGTCCTACCAGAATATTCAATTTTAACCTTATTATAACATGTATTCACCAACCGGTACATCGGTACATATGCAATTGAAAGAATTAAAGAAATCAATAAGCCAATCACATGAATGAATACCATAACATAGAGAATTATACGTGGAAAACATCAAAGAGGAAAAACCACGATGGGATTTGTGACCCACAATATGAATCCACTAGCCATATGAAAAGATATTACATAATATGGGGTCCTACACATGCAAGAAGGCTTACAGCCTAGAGCACACTGCTCATCACAAAAGGAGTCTCACTTACTACATACAAATCTAGACAAAAATCCAGAAGAATAGTGAACTGTAATGATAGCATCTCATATGCCTGAACACAGTTCCGGTTAAGCTTTGACTATTCTGGTTTTGAAACACTAAATCCTTACCGGAATAACCTCTTACATAATCAACATTCCTTGCATTACAAATATCACTCTCATATCTCTCCACACTCCAATGTCATATCACAAAATGATCTAATCAATTAACCTATATACCCTTACAATCCTTCATGCCTTATGTCAGCTTACATAGATAATTATAAATATGAATATACAAGTCGGTTCAATTAAATAAATACATAAATATCAAAATCAATTGTCGATACCGAATCTCCCAAATGATGTCAACATCCTATACCGTTAACTTGATGAAGTCATGTAAGCTTGCAATGCCAGTACCCAAAGAATTCCTTCAACCGGTGAAGATACTTGTTGGTGCTAGTGTTGGTGAAGTGTCTGTCGGTGAACAACCAAACCAAAATATGAAAGACAGAACACATTGCCATCAATGACAACATATTGAAACTAATCAAATAAGTGTCAATTGCCAACAATATTATTGATAATCCAACTATGGAGTAAGATAAGTTAATTTATATTGGAACTTTGAAGTCTAGAAATATCAAGTTTGTATATTGGGAATGTAAAATAAAAAGGCTTCAAACAAAGGGAAGAAGATATCAAAATGAAAGGAAAAGAGACTAAAGAGATGAAGAAAGAATGAAAAATTTTGTCCTCCAAATTCAACAATTTGAGTCATTCAAGTAAATAGAAACCAAAGAAATAAAGAGATATGTTTCATTAATGTAAGAATATTAAACATTATTAATACAAGTGCATGAAAAAACATATTGAGAACCTTTCTCATATTCTTCAAAAGAAAAATATAGGGGTTGCTTAGTCTATCAAGCCATCCTCATCAATGGAAAAATCAAACAAGGCTAATCTTTAAAGGAAATTTTAAGGGAAAGGCCCCAGTTGGACAATAATAATTTAGTAGATGTGGCAAGGGAAAAACACCATTCTATGCTATATACCTTCTCTAATTTTAAATCTAATGTTTGTCCCACAACATTCCATACACCTTGAAATGAGACTAGAGAATTATAGAATGAATGGTTTTTTTGCCTTAACCATTATTAAATAAAGAAACTTAATCAAGAATAAATTATTAAAAGATCTCTAAGAGTCACATTATCTAAGTGGTTTTTTATGGTTGTATCCTTGGTAAACATCCAAAAGAAAAAAATGCAAAATAAAATTCCTAGATGGAAACATAATCTTTGAACCTATTTCATAGAAATTACTTATGGGTACTTCCATATCCATCCTTTACTAGGGAAATATATGTTCTTTCCTTCATATATGATTTTTCTAGATGCACATGGGTCTACTTTCTTAGACAAAAATCTTAAATTTTTAATTATTTTTGTGATTTCAAGGCACTAATTGAAAAAAAATTAGAGAATGTCATCATGATTCCTATGAAAAAAATGATGGATCATAATATGTCAATGCTAAGTTTGAATATTATTGTACAATGGAGGAAATAGATGTGAAAAAGATATCTCCTTATATACCCTTAAAAATGGTGAGATAGAACATAAGAATTATTTTTGAAATATATGGTTAATTGTTTAATACACTCCAAAGGTCTTTTACCATAGTATTTATATAATAAAATCTTATATGAGTTTCATATACAAAATAGATTTCCTCAAATCCTTAAAGGGTATCACTCCCTTCAAAGCCTAAATAGGAAGGAAACAATGATTTGAGAACTTCAAGGTCTTTGAATCTCTAACTATGGAAAAATACTCAAAAACATCACAAGGATATGACTCCCTATCCAAATATTTCATCCTTCTAGGTTACCTAGATTGTGTAAAAGGATATAATATACTCCACTCGACTATACATGAGTTATTCATTGATTTAAGCATTAACTTCTAGGAGGGTCTTACTAAATCAACACATTAAATTTCTCCTTATATAATGGATTTAATTTATTTTGATGATTCTTCTTCTGATGACTTTCATCATCCATGACCAGTTCCTAAGGTGGGTTATTATTCTTCTAGCATTGATAATGAGAATAGTGATGGGCACCTAACTTCATTCAATTACCCATATTCTTTGGTGGTTGATGTTATAAAACTTGACTCACCCACTTCTCATCCTATTTAAATTAGACACATACTTTATAGTGCAAGAACTTGGATGGAGAATCTCATAGTTTATAGACATACATAGTCAAATTATAAACAATGGATCACATGATCTCTTTTCATCTATATTTTATACATAAAATATTTGAAATGCAATAGGCATAATTGTGTGAGGTAGAGCTATGCATGATGAATATGTTTCCTTACTTCAAAATCACACTTAAGATTTTATTAGCTTTTCCAAGAGTAAGAAGATGGTTGTATGTATGTGGGTATATGAGACCAAACTAATAGTAGATAGGTTAGTTTATAAGTACAAGGCATAGTTGGCTGCTAAGGGTTTTTATCAAGTCACTAGAACTTACTACACAAATACCTTTGTACCCATGGTAAAGATCAATTCTATTTGAATTGCACTTGCTATTTTCATCATATGGATGGGATGCACTAGATGGACATGAAGAGTATTTTTTTTCATAGTGATCTTAAAAATGTGATTTACATGAAGCAACCACTATGATTTGTCTAATATGTATCCTTAGTGTGTATAGTTAGGAAATCCCTTTATAACCATGAACAATCTCCCAAGGTCCAGTATGTCATTATGAATTCCTTCTTTCTAGCTTCTACTTTCACTTGATACCTTTCAAATAATAATGTGTACTTTTTATGGTATGGTGATTCATTATTTATAATAGTGTTTAATGTTAATTATATAATAATCACTAATACCTCTTCATCTTCTAGTGCATTAGTTAATTTAGCTCTCCATTATAGTGTCAGAATTCTTTATCTTAGTTGTCATTGATGTCAAATATGGTGGTGTGGATTTCTCTAGATATGGTGAAGAATAATATGCATGATGCATTGAAGTGGAAAATAGATATGTATGTTGTGTTGTAGATAGTGGAAGATAGGTATGTCATAGATCAAAAAATCTTATTTCTATTGATGTTGCAGTATTTTATTGCTTTGGAATTATGCATTGATAGAATGATAATATATGTATTGGGATGTGTGAGTTGTGGTGTTGGTTGTATCATTTTACTCTTTGCTCCAGAAGTCATTGTTTGGAAGTTTTTCTCCAGATGTTTGTTTGAGTATGAAGTGATGAGCATATTATTATGATTTGATTCCCTCTAGTTCTTTTTGTTTCTAGTTATACTCATTTGATGATTTGTCCATCACATCTTTAATCTTGCAATATTGACTTGGATCATGATTATTGCCTCATGTTCTTAACTATGGTCTATCTTAGTTCATTTCTCTTCGGGTGTTGTACTTTATGCTTTAGTGATTGTGGCATTCAATTAGTGTGTTGTTTTATCACTTCGAGGATATGTTTATTTTGGGATTGGCCAACATTTATAGTTGATGTTTTGATCAGATGATTGCAGTGTGTATCTTGGTCATTGAAATATTCCTTTAGGAAAATGTTTTTGAAGCCAATTTGATGTATATTTCTAAGTAACACACACATATATGTAGGTTATCTTGATTATAATTATTATCAATGTAGAAAGTGAATGATAGAGTATGATAAAGACATATTGTGAAGGAGACGGAAATCATGAGTGAAGGATAAATTTGTAAGCATCAGAGTTGATTCAATGTGGACAAATTGGTGCAATCAAATAGTAAAGTGTTTTGTAGAGGTTCTTAACTAGATCTACTACAAGCACTCAGTGTATTCTTATAACTTAACTAGAACTAATTCTATGCATGTGTAGATGCAATTTTCTCAACTCACTTCTTTTGGTAGTGAGCCTTTCCAATAGTAAGCCATTGTATGTGAACAATAAGCTCTTTGGCCAGTGAGCCCTTCAGCAATGAGCTAGTTTTTTAGTTCCACATAACTAGTTATATTTTCTTTAGAGTTAACCCTCTATATGGTTCTTCCCATTTGGGTTTTCCATGTATAAAAATCTGGTGTATCTTGTGTGGTTGTATTATATTCTATTTTTTATTTCAAGATTAATATAAGATTAAGTTGTTTATTAAGATATTATAAGTTTCAGTTTTTTAAGTTAGAGGAATACTAATTCAACCCCCCCTTAGTATTTCAGTCTGTTCAACAATTGAAATTAGAGTCTAGTCCCTTGTTGCTAAGCTTAATCACTTGAAGGAGATCTTGATTTGAGCAGATGGCTCCTATGGAAACAAATGGAGAATATAAATTGGATGAATACTTAAAGATATCCCTTGAAGATCTTGAAAGTATTGATTCTAAAAATGAAGAATTGAAAGAGAACGTGAAGGTGGCAAATGAATGTGTGAATAAACTGAGAGAACAAATCTAGAAGTTCAAAACAAGGCATTGAGAGGTTAATAAGGAATTGAAGAAAATGAATGAGACTATTTTGAACTTAAAATTGTAGATAGAAAAACATAGGAAAGTGGAAGAAAGTTTGAAGATCACAGTTAATCTGAAGGTTGAAGGAAATGGAAAGTTGGAAGAAGAATTATAGAAGCTGAAATCAGAAGTAAGAGTTAGGGAAAGTAGTGCATTAATAGATAAACTTTTGTCAATACAAAAATATCATAAGGACAAGGAAGGATTAAGATTTACTAGTGATTGTTTGAAAGACATAGATAAAGGGAATTAAAAGGTGGAGACTAAAAGGAAGATTGAATCTAGAAACAAAGTCCCAAAGCCTGGATCTACTGCAAATAGACCTCCAATTTGACAGCCTAATTCTCAAAGGTAATCATCATTTCATAGTTATTGTTTTCCTTTCAATTACTTTAGACACAAAGCTATAGAATGCAGAAGAAATGTAAATCGCAATATTCAAAGTTTTGGATGTGGAACTTTTGGACATAAGGCTAATAACTGCAATATTCAAGTTATGAGTAGAATCTATAGACCATTTGTGAATGTAATGAATGGAACAAATCTGAATATTCCTTTTAAAGTTTATTGTTGCGTATGCTATAAATTTGGTCATAAATCTAATTAGTGCATATCAAGAGTGAATTCAGTAATTTCAAGATAGAGGAATGTAAAGTGCTATAGCTACGTTAGGTATGAACATTTTGCTGACAAATGTAGGAATGTGAATGCTCCAATCAAATCAAATAAAGTTTTTTTTTTTGGCAAGGTGGCAATGCCACTTGATATATTTTATTAATAATATATAATTTTTACAATATATTTAAAAACTGCTTCAAACTGAGGTCCCAAAGAAAAGAACCAGCAAGAAAAACTCTGGTCATTGCTCATCAACATGACTATAGAAGAGAAGTAGTGAAAAATCCTCTAGCCGGAGCTAGTTACAAAATAGAGATCAACAAAGGAGCATGCAGGCTCATTTACAAATAGGAGCATGCAAGCTCATTTTACAGAATAGAAGCACGCAAGCTTATTTAAAAAATAAGTTGCTAGGATATCTTGAAGGCCCTGCAACGAAGAAATCCTATAACCAAAATTGGCATGCCCTTGCACCAAAAAATACCTACAACCAAAATATATATATACTACAAAACGTAGAGAACTTACAAGAAACACAAGGGTCCAAAACATGAATGACACCAATGAAATGAGATCTATGGTCCGCCATTATAGATAAATGCCAAAGGAGAAGAGGTGAATGTGGAAATGCTAGAGAGAAATGAAGCCCAAAATTTTTATGCCGTAAATGAAAAGAAAGAGGAGATATATCATAAAAAATCTGAAAAACCAAAAGAAGCAGCGTACAGAGATAATCATGAAAACAATGCC
This sequence comes from Cryptomeria japonica, assembly GCF_030272615.1. Taxonomy (NCBI): domain Eukaryota; kingdom Viridiplantae; phylum Streptophyta; class Pinopsida; order Cupressales; family Cupressaceae; genus Cryptomeria; species Cryptomeria japonica. Next base: position 533,685,472 of record NC_081412.1, on the reverse strand, counting down.
ACACCAAACTTTAAATGGCATATGAAGGACGAATTCCCAATGTGAAAATAAATATCTCCAGATTTCACAATAGAAGAGAGTACCAAACACATGAACAACATCAATAACAACCAACTCATCATTAATGAATGCCAAGTGATGATCGAGTAAAGCAAAGTTCCTCAAATCAAAACCAAATAGAATTATGAAAAGAAATACCTAACCAAGAGAAGAGAATATCAACTTGTATAAATGAGCAATCATATAATAAGAAAGATTAAATACTTGACTCTCTACAGGCTATACTTAATAGGTTTGAGAGGCTCATCAAATCACACCCCAATCGAGAGAAATTAATAACAATTTTGTTACAACCCATATTAGCAAGGCAATAAGCCAATGCATTACCTTTATAATAAACATGTGAGATGATGAGGTGCTCAAACATATCAAGAAGAGTCCATATTTGTTCAAGAATATACTAGAAATGCCAATTATCAGCTTTTCTTGCCTTGCAAGCATTAATGACAATAGCCAAATCACCTTCAATGTGAAGGTATTTGAAATTCAATTCCTTAACCATAACAAGACATTCTAAAAGAGCAAAAGCCTTGACCATATTACTTATGCCAGAAGAAATTGGCATAGCTTTTAATGCTAATAAAAACCCCAAATGATCATGAAAAACTATCCCTTTTCCTGAATCACCAGGATTTCCACGGGAGGATCCATCAAAAATTCAATTTACAAAAAGGGGCTTTAGGAGGATGCCATTTTATGGAATTTCTGTCTACAGGTGTTTTCTGAATCCTTGGAAAGGCAGGTGATACAGGAATAATGATACTTTTCCAAGAAGAGATCATAAAATTGTCCCAGGAAGAGAACTCTGAATTCATATTAAAATATTTCTGAACATGAGCATTAACTTGCTCAATAATACTTATTTCCAAAATCTCAAGAACAACTGATAAATCCAATGAGTCACATCTAAAAATGCGCTTGTTTCTTTCCCACCAAATGGCCCATATGACTGAATAGAGAATTATAAACCACAAACATGCAAATAGAGAAGATGAATACAAAACTAGCCAAGACTAAAACATTTCCCATAAAGATAAAGGTAAAGGGAATGAAAGAGATAACTTTTGGAGGACAAAATGCCAACAACTACTTGCAAACTCGCAATGAAGAAAAAGATGATTGACATCTTCAAGAGCTTTACCACATAACACACAAGAAAAGGAGGTTACAATATTAAGTTTGACTAAAAGGTCACTAGTCAAAATTCTATTTTGTAGCGCAAGCCAGGAAAAAACACCAGCTTTAGGTAATACTAAATTATTCCAATAGAACAAAAAAGGCATGATGAGGAGCATTTTGATTGGCAATTTGTTGAACAACAAAATATCCTTCTTTAACAAAGTAGTTTCCCAATTTAGAAGGGCACCAAATAAGTTGATCTTTGATGTTAGAAAGGAAAGCCACTTGGTCTTGCAAAACAGATTTAAAATTTTGAATTTCCTGCAAGGACAATGGAAGAGTAGAGGGATCCTTCCATGAGACCTTGTGAGAAAATAGATCAACACTATCTACATAATCAACTAATCTAACTCCCCATGATTGAGAAAGAACAACTGAAACAAAAGCAAGAGAATCATGCTACGAAAGGGGGGGAAAGCCATTCCAGTAGCCTTTCCAAAAAAGAATATCCTCCCCCAAATGGATCTGCCAGGAGAGAAAATTAGAGACAACTTCCCTACATGAGATCATAAATTTCCAAATAGAAGACCCCTGTGGAGGATTAGAAATTGTGAAGATCCTAGGATTCTGGGAATCCAAATACTTATCCTACATAATTTGGCACCACAAAGATTGGGGCTTAGTATACATAGACCAAACTAGTTTGCCTCCAAAAGCCCTATTTCTTTTAGATAATTCATGAATCCCAGCACCACCAACTTGCCTAGAAAGAGACATCTTGGTCAGAGAAATTAGTGGAATCTTTTTATCTTCTCTCATGTTATTTTTCCAAAGAAAAGATCAAATAATCTTTTCAATTTGGGAGATGACTGATCTAGGAGCTTGAAGAACTAAGATATAGTAATTAGGAATGGCAGATAGGACCATTTTAATGAGAAGTATCCTACCTGAAAGAGACAACCACCTAGCCTTCCAAGCAAAAATATGAGATTTAAGTCTCTCAATAACCGAATTCCAAAAAGAAGACTTAGCAAATCCCATAAAGAAAGGAATCCCCAAATAGGTAGAAGGAAGAGAGTCTACTGGGAAACCTAAGATATTCACAAGTCAATCAGACACCAACTGAGGAGTATTAAAAATGAAGATCTTGGATTTATGGGGGCTAATCTATTTTCCAGATCGAGTAGTATAAGTATCTAGAATAAATTTAATATGAGTAGCCTCTTGAATAGAAGAAGATCCAAATAAAAGTGTATCATCAGCAAAAAGGTTATGAGTGACTAAAATATCAGAGTTAGGAATTAACACCCCTTGCCAAAAGCCCAGATCCCTTTTCTTAATAACCAATCAACTAAAAGCTTTTGCCATAATGATAAATAAGAAAGGAGATAAAGGATCTCCTTGTCTAACACCTTGGGTTGAAGAAAAGTATCTAGAGGGAGCTCCATTAATGATGACAGAAAATGAAGCAGTACAAATAGAACTCTTGATCCATTTACACTAATAATAGGTCAAAACCAATAAAATCTCAACATTTCTAAAAAGAACAAGATAGTAAACCCATTAGGACCCAGAGCTTTGTTAGGGGCCATGGAAAAAACAACAGAATGAAGCTCATCTAAAGAAAAAGGCCTCATAATAAAGTCATTATCCTCATGAGAAAAAAGGGAGGAGATAGAATCTAAAAGTAAATCCACATGATGATCCATAGAGGAAGAAGAAAAAGGAGGAGATAACAATTCCTTAAAAAAAGACACCCCCTCCTCTCTAATCTGCTGATCAGAATTAAGGACATAAGCAGACTTAGAATCCTTAATACTAAAAAATGTAGAAGCAACTTGTTTAAGCTTGGCTGAAGCTTGAAAGAAGGCAGTATTCCTATCACCTTATTTAAGCCAAACCTCACAAAACTTTTGCTGCCAATAGATTTCAACTTGGGAGAAAAGTATGTCCCAGTAAGCTTACAATTTCTTTTGAGCATCATTAGTGGAGGAATTAGTGCCATGTGTAATAATCTCCTCATTAACAGCCTTTAAATCATTGGCAACTGCCTCTTTTTCATGAAAAATATTCTTAAAGACCAATTTATTCCAAGCCATAATTTGAGATTTCACAAATTTCAGTTTGGAATAAAATTGAAACATCTTAGTACCTTTATAAAATGGAGCACTTATCCACCATTGCTTTAATAAAGAAAGAAAATGAGGATGAGTGAACCACATTTTCTCAAACTTAAAAGAAGGTCTAACAGAGGGAACCTGATTCAATTTATCAAAATTGAGCAAAATTGAGAAATGGTCAGATTCTAAGGAGGTAAGAATGTCAGAAGAAAAGGAAAAGTTTCTCAAACGTAGGTTTAGGGAAATAAGAAATCTGTCAAGGCGAGAGGCAATCTGGCATTTAGATCTCCTATCAGTCCAAGTGAAATAACCATTAGAAGGGAAAATATCAAATAATGCACTGTCTTGTACAAAGGAAGAAAAGTCATCAATAACCTTCTGAGCTATAGGATTACCCCCTCTTTTTTCATCCGAGGAAAGGCGAGCATTAAAATCAACCCCAAGCACAATAAAAAAAATAATCATATCGTAAAAACAATTCAAATAAGGAATCCCATAGGTTGGTTTTATTTGAAGGAGAAGTCGGACCATAAATATTAAACAGAACAAAAGAGACTTCAAACCAGTCAACCTTTAACAACTGCCAATGAGAAGCAAAAGATAACATCTCAACTTTGACTGATTTAGGATTCCATAAAGTTATAAGACCACCAGAAGCACCCAAATAAGGAACATGAACAACTTTCCAAAGGGACCATTTGGAAATTATGTTATCAAAAGAATCTTGAGAAAGTTGACTCTTGCAATAAGATGATCTCCACTTTTGAAGAATCAAGAAATTTCTTGATCCTTCCCCTTTTGTCAGGGGCATTTAAGCCCCTAACATTCCAAGATAAAATCCTCATTTATCACAAGGAGAGAAACATGCCCTCCTTGTTTTGACTTGGGAAGAAAATTTCTATACAATAATGGATTGAATACCAGCTGCAATCTCCTCCTTGATTTTAGCCAATTTTAGTTTCTGACCCCTCTTCTTAGGAGTTTTACCAATAGGGGGGGAATAGAAGGAGATTGCTCCAAGGCTAACTTCTGAGAGAAATCAAATCCATACACATTATAAACAGTTGAAGAAGGACTATCAATAAGATCTGCATCCACACCTTCAATTGAATTTGGTTGAGAAGAGGAAACATGACAACCATCATGGACAGGCCCCGAAGAGGAAGATGCAGAAGAAAAAGAAAATTCGGGAAATTCCTTTGCAACAATCTCATCAAATAGATCTAAAGAAACTGAAAAATAAAATATCTGAAGCAACAAGATGAATCTTCTCTTTAGAAACGGAAAGAGAAGAAGGAGACCTTGGAATGGGCAAAAAAGAATCACTATCAAAAATCAAACTATGAACAATTTTGGTATCATCCACTAGACCCACAAAAGAAGAACGAGGAGAAGAATTAATAGAGAAATGATTTGTGCAACCATTCCAAGGTAACAACATTTTTGGAAATGAAACTGAAGGACACGAAATTTGAAAAAAACTTGTAGAAGAGAACATAAAAGGTTCAAAATGAAATTCAGAAGACCAATAATCCTTGAAAGGACTAGGAAGAAACTTAACCGAGTTTGAAGAAACAAAACAAAACTGATGAATGGTAGACAAAACAAAGAAGAACACAGCCAGAGAGCAGAGAAAAGTAAAATCCATCACAGGCACATCACATACTGTGTATCCAGAAAAATGAATGAGAGATGTAACAGAAAGAGGTAAAGGAGTAGAATCCTTAACATTATGATCCTTCAAAGACTGACGATCCTTACTTTTAGAAAAGGAACATTGGTGAAAATCAGATGAAAAATATGAACAAACTTGTAAAGGTGCATCAGAATCACCACAACATTGAGAGATGAAATGGCCAAGTAACGGAGCACAAGAATGAATAGCGATCAAATCTTGAATTACCATAGGCTGAATCAACGCACCATATTTGGAGCAAATATTAATCTCAGAGGGAATGGCTTTAGACATATTTAATAAAAAACAAATCCTAACCAGAAGATGAGGCCATTTGAAAGGAACTAAATCATGCTTAATAAAGATGCCCAATTTGTTTGCCAGGATTTCAACCATATACACATCACAATACTCCAAAGGAAGACTTGGGAAAGTTACCCAGAAGGGCATAAACTTTGGCTTTGCCAATTGAATATCAAAATGAGGAGACCAAGCATAGGTAAAAATTCCTATCCCAAAACAAAACTACCCTTTAAATCTATGCACATAATCCCTATACTTTTCAAAATAAAAAATCACAGTGAAATATAGAGAATCTTTATCAAATAGAAATAAATCCTTCATACCATCCCAATTAGACTTTGCCCATGTTAACAATTTACCAAAATAAACCAGAGAAAGAAGCTTACCAATGAGGGCAGTAGAATGCAATAACTTCATAGAGTCCTAAATCATGTAATCAAGGAATATAACCTTATACTACATAGAAGAATGTGGATTACCTTTTATCGAATTGTAAAATTTGGAGGGAGAGTTATGGGTAAGTGGATTTGGATGGAAGGGAGCTCATTTAGCAACATGAATGTCATTCGGGGAAGAAAGGAAGTGAGGGTTAGAAACCAAAGTGTTATTTGGCCAAGTGACATAAGATGGGAGGGAAGGATTACAATCCTGGGAGGGAGATCCAGAAGAAGCTAATGGGGAAAAACCATCAGAATGTAGGGAGCCATCACAAATGTTGAATGGCGGTTGAGGCAAAACATATCTATACTTCCTAGGTTTTTTAGAACCAAAAAAGGAAAGAAAATGCTTAAAGGGAGTCTTTGGGTGATCAATAGGAGGAGGACCTAGAATGCCCTGAAATATTAATGCCTTGGGAACATAAGATTTATAATAAGAACACGAAGGTTTTGGAACAAAATTACTTGTAAATTTGTGAAAATATGACAAAGCCAACCGAAATTTGCCATAAGCCAAGTCAGGCCAGTGACCATCCTTCACAACCCATTGAGGAGAATGATTAGAAGTTTGTAACTAAACCAAATCATGGTCATCAAATGGCACATCTGCCCATCACATCTTCTTGTTCGCCATTCCTAGGGGTTTCTTCGAATATCCCTGGATGCCATCATCGTTTGCCATCCTCAGTGTGTCCTTGTGATCTATATTGGCTGCCTAGTTTCCATTGCTTAAACAATCCATGGCCACGGCTGCATTTAGGGTTCGTCATCTTATATCGAATGATCTGATCCCTACTGCCAACAATTCTACTACAGTGCTACTTCGAAAAAGTCAAAGTGGTCACCTCTATCTCATTTTGGAATTTTACACAATGCTTAATTCACTAATCTCTGCCCTCTTTGAATGGCAACCGCAATGTCCAACCCCAAGTTTTGAAACCCTCGCTTAAAGAGTAAATGCACCAGCCTTGTGAACAATACAACCACAGTAGAAATGGATCCAAATTGCTCCAATTCTTTTGATAACAACTACTTCAGCAATATGCATGTGAAAGTCCATCAAGTGACCCCAACATTGGGATAAAACCCAACGAATCCAACTGCAACACTCCCAGCTATCTGATCTTACCTATGTAATTCATAAACCAACCCTACTTCCAACTCTTAGATCTGGTGAAATAAACCCAAACACCGCCACAATACCCTAGCCCTTTGTAATTTTTCACGACGCTTCATTCACCATGCACTTGAAGTAGTCTTCAATTTCAATCCAAATCAAATAAAGTTAAGAAGAAAAATGTCATGGTTTTGAAAAGGAAAGAATCAACTAAGTTTGCTGCACCTGAATTCGGTGTTGGTGAGCTTCCTCCTCCAAAAATTGATCTGGTAGCTTTGGCTTAGGGGGTGTTTTTCAAAGAAAAATCTATCAATACCCCCTCGAGTGAAAAAAGATGCATTATGATTATAGTGTTGGTGTTGTGGTATGATTTTTTGGATTGTGTATGTTGTATTGCAAAAAAGGGAATGATGTTACTTTATTAATACATCTTATGGCAGCGAAACCTTAGGCCAATCGAACAAGGTAGATATCTAATTTTTGGGTCAATTTGTGCATTATGCATTGAATATTTTGAGAATCAAAGCATTTAAGAAGAAAAAGGAGATTCAAAGCTAAGTTCACACATAATGTATTTTTCATATCTTTTCCTATGGATTATTTCTCTAGTTTATCCCATGCATCATCTATTGTGGATAAGGATAAGCACATTGTTGTTGAAGGAGAAGATTGTAAAGATGATCCATGTAGTATTGATAACATTATAAGTTTGATAAAGGAAGATATAGGACTTAAAAAGGTTGGTGAATTGTGGCTTGAGAAACCCTCTTATGATCAAGACAATATTCAGAAAATTTTGGTTAAATATTTGATTCAGAATAATATTTCTCTGGATAGTATTGCAAACATCTTACCAAATATTTTGTGTGAAGTGTTTAATGATTGGATGAGGTAGCCTCTTAAGGAACGCATTGTTGAAGAATATATTCAAGATGACATAGAAAAAAAATGTGTATATGCTCAAAATAGATTATCTAAAGAAATAAGGAACATAAGATTCTACACGATAGAAGTAAGCAAAGTCTTCAAGTGCTACCTCCAGTGGCCTATTGTTGAGCAATTTAAAGAAAAAATTGACTCTATTGAATTTGAGTTGTGTTCCTTGGGTAATATATTTGACATCTTCAGTGATCTTGATGGTACATAGAGAATAAAGATAAACTCCTTTCAAATAGATTTAATACTATAGTGCCCCTCCTTGATTCATCCTGTATTCCTATACATTAAAGGAATATTTGATCTAGCTTAGTCTATTTTATGATGATTTGATGGTATCATGTTATGTACTAACCCTATTTCATGATTGTATTGGATATGATGATGGATCTATCTTTGATGATTTACATGTGTTCATTATTCATGATGGATCATATTGCTTATGGGATTTTGATGACATTATGATTACGCTAACCCTACTCTATGATTATGATGACTGAGTTGATGCTACAATGTTTGTGAGTTGTCTTCTAGTGTCTTCGTGATTAGAGATGGTGTCATACCACTCATTGCGAGCATGATATGACGTTGTGATTTTCTATCACTTGTTTGAACATTTATGATGTATATGTGTTGTATATATATTGTATTGCGCTTAGTGGTGGATGCAGGATTGCAAACACTAGACATCGACTCCACTTGGTCTCATAGCTCTGAGCATGTCTTTATCCCAATGACAATTTGTTGGAGATGGCATGCGTTTCCCTCTCATACTCTAGGCTTAAGTTGGTACCCTTGTCAATTAGTGTCTTGGCTCGATTCGTTGGTCTGTGTCATGTGGTATGTTGTTTAACCTTATGTCACGTTGCCTTGTGAGTTTGTAATTACTTATTAATTAATAATTAATTGATTTATATAGTTCATTTAGTATTAAATTAAATTAATGGATGGCATAAATATTTGATATTAATGTGTAAATTATTATTATTGGAGAATTATTATTCATTAATATTTATTTTATGGATTTATGTTTTATTGGTGAAATTAATTAATCAATTACTACATATAACCCATTTGTGTAAATTATTAAATAAAGGTTAGTAAGAATACTATATATATATAGTGAAATTATATTAGTTGATTATTTATGCTTATCGGTACATCCATTTATTTATTTATTATTAAATTGATTATTTTATATGTATGTGGGAGATATTTATAGTATTGAGTTTAAATGATATTGGCTATAGCATTAATATGTATCTATACATTAAATTATTTGTTTATTGTTATCTATTTTTTTTTTGGCTCATCTATTTATTGATTAATTATTATTTATTTATATTGGTTTTGATTTATTATTTGAGCTTTTGATTTATTGGATGATTATTTATTTATTTATTGTTTAATGACTGGATGGGTATTTATGCATGTCTGTACATTTATTTATTTATCTTCTTTATTGTTTATTTATTTATTTGCATTGTTGTTTTATTTATTTGTTATTATTTATGTACCTACCCCTTGTTATGATTGGCCCTCTTGGGAGTTGTGATTGTGAGGATAATATTACATAATTGTTTGTTTATTTATTTATATTATTTGTGGTTCTATATTTAATTGGAGCATTTATTTATATTGCCTTTAATTTATTTTATTGGGCTTTAATTTATTATTATCATTTATCATATTATTATCCCACCATTTAATAAATAAATAAATTCATTTGTGCAAAAATCTCTAAATTAATTTTTGTGGGTATGGAGGACAGGCATCGTTTGGGTTCGTGGGTGAATGTTGCTTGGGGGGATCCGCTGCATACCCCGCAGTGGGTTTTCACCAAGGGTCGATGGGAGGACAAAGCTTGGCACATTACCAAGGCTGGGTGGAAGGGTCTGTATCATCTGGTTTTGCATTAATTTTAGGGCTTCTTTCATAGATAGGGTTTTTCCTCTCGACATCAGTTTCCTTCATCATCTTCCCATCATCTATAGACTCAGGGATTACGGCCTCGTCAGCAGTTTATCTCAAAAATAAAAAGATCTCGACTTTGTGGTGATTTTTGCTCTTCTATTCAGGTTGTGAATTCAGGATCTAGGGTTTCTCTAATGGGAACTTCACATTCAGCAAAGAATACAGTAAATTCAAACCCTAAAATTTCTTCTCCAGGGAAGGAAATGGTTGTGAATTCAGGAACTAGGGTTTCTATGGCGGGCCCTTTACATTCTGCTCACTTGAAGAACGCGGTAATCTCTAAACCTAAAGTTGTGGAATCGGTAAGTATCCCTTTGGAACCCATTAAATCTCCTTTTGTTTGGATGCCAATACCTTGTATTTATTTGGTAGGAACCTTAGTTGACATGAAAGCGCATTGCTTGCACTCAAATGCTATGTTGGGGGAAGTTTGGGGGGATCAATTGGGATTGTCTAAGCTTTATATGAAATTACAAAAACGTTGGAAAAAATTGCATTATTTTCAGTTAATTTCAGCATCATCTTTTGTTATTATCTTTGATTCACCACTAATTTGCGCTGAGGTTTTGGGCTCAGAGCATCATTGGTTTGGAAATCACCTCTTGTTTGTGTCAAAATGGAAGCCTTTCTTTGTGCCTGCTTGCTCAAAATAGAAGTTAATTCCATTCTGGTTTGGGTTACCAAAGATCCCCTTTGAATTTATGGATCTTGTTGTTTTGCAACAAATTGGGAATTCATTTGGCTCTTTTATAACCTCTCGAATGGATTTTTTGAGAGGGAGGTTCTGGTAAAAATTTTTGTTTTGGTTAAAACTGATTGTGTGTATCCCCGTACATGTAATATCAAATCTTAGAAATCTGGCGTCAGAATATTGAATGGTTGGATAATGAACTTCTTCAATCCCTTCTTATTCTAGATGCACCATTATTCGTGGATTTTAAGAAACATTGTTCTCCTGTTGAATCTGTTCCCAAGACTTTTTAATCATTGCATATGGATCACTTGGGTGTGGCTACATTGAATATACCTTAGAATAATCATGATGTTAGAACTTTTCCTAGGGTTCCTGTTCAGTCAAAAATCTCACATAGTCCCACCATAGGGGATCCCAAGATTTTGTTTCATCCTTGGAAATCTATTAACAATTTGAGGTTGCACCAAATTCTGAATCAAGATAATGTTTTGCCTTCAAAAGCCAAGCCTTCGGATCCTCCTAGGAAGGATATGGGTTTTCAACCTAGTCCTAAGGTTCCAAATGTTGTAACTCCTCGGGATTCGATTATAATCTTTGAAATTCAACATCTTGTTTCCTCTCCTACCCATCAGGGGCAAAATGTTGGTGTTAAGGATGTAAATTTGGATTGTATTATGATGTCAGAAGTGGTTGTTCCTGATATAGAATTGGTTGAATAGGTGAATGATTTGTTCATTAAGCATGCCCCTCAGTCTGTAGGGGAAGTTGCTAATAGAGTTATTGATTCAATTGATACTGATTTAGGTAATATTCATTCTTTCCTTCCTATTAATTTAACACCTAATCCTTTTGAGCTCTTGGCTTCTAAGGATTTGGGGTCTATTATGGTAGATGTCTTAGCTTCTCCAAAATATGGTAAGCTTTTGCCAATCATTCAAACCTCTTTACTTTTAACGCCACTAGTTGGTTTGCCTAGACGAGGTAGACCACCTAAGAAAGCTCAGACTCAAATAGAAATTGATGCTGGGGTACAAAAACTTTCTCCCTTTCTCCTGGTATGGGTCAGGGGAGAAAGACTCTTTCCCTAGGAAGACCTAAAAAATATACCTCGAATCCCTTAAAGGGGAGAAAGAAAAAGGGGAATCCTTCATTGACTAGTCCTCTTGTGACTAGATCAGGGGTTGTAAAAAGAAACTTATAGAGTTGTTTTGGTAATAGTACCAAAGCTTTGGTTATTGAGAAGAGGGGAGCTTCGGCCTCCCCTCGAGGACAATGAAGATTTTTTTTGGAATGTTAGGGGCTTAAATGCCCCTAACAAGAACCACTTGATTAAATCCCAGATGGATTTAATTAAGTGTGATATAATTATGTTGCAAGAGACTAAATTATCTCAGGGTTTTGTTGATGTTCTTTTTTCATCTTGGAAAAGGTGGAACTTTGTTTCTCACCCAGCTACTAGGGCTTCTGGAGGCCTAGCATTACTCTAGAAATAACTTCAATATAGATGTCCAGTTAGTAACTTCGGCTGCAAATTGGATGTTGTTTTTGATTCTTAGCAAGGTTTCTAAGGTTAAGATTTGGTTATTTAATGTTTATGCTCCTTCTACGATGTAGGCTAAATGTAAGTTGTGGGGTGACTTAAAAAGGATTGCTTCTCCATTAGGGTAGGGGTCTTTAGTCATATTTGGGGGAGATTTTAATGCAATCATAGATTCTAGTGAAAAGAGAGGAGGCATTCTTCTGGCTAAGAAAACTATGGTTGATTTTGGGAATTTTATTTTTGACCTGGACCTCTTTGATTGTAAATTTCAAAATGGGGTTTTCACTTGGACAAATATGAGGATAGACTTTTCTCAAATAGTAGAGAGGTTAGATTGTTTCTTGCTCTAAAAATCGTGGTTACAATTAGATTTTGAGTTTTTTTCCTCTATTTTGCCTTTGTCAGGTTCTGATCATTTTCTTATCTCATTAACTATCTTGGAGGGTACTCCTAATTTTAAATCTTCTTTTAAATTTGAACCTATGTGGTTTAGGGACCCCTCATTTTTACCCCTTCTAAGGGTATGGTGGAACTTTGCCCCCTTTTGTCTAGGGTCTCAAATGTTTCAGATTGTTAAGAAACTTAGTTTTTTGAAGAAAAATATCAGAGAGTGGAATTCTTCACATTTTAAGAACATTTTCCATGAAAAACAAAGAATCCAAGATATGATTGAATGTTTAAATATGCATGTGCTTACTCATGGTATGGCTTCACATGTGTTTTATGAATTAAAATCCTTAAAATTGAAATCAGAGCAAGTACTAGCTAGGGAAGAATCTTATTGGAGACAAAAATCCAGGGAAGTGTGGCTTTCAGATGGGGACAGAAATACACAATTTTTTCACTCTTTCACCAAGCTAAAAAGGAGTAGAAATAGGATATCTTGCATAGAGGATCCCAATGGGAAGCTTCTTACTGAATCAGAAGACATTCTTCGAAAGTAGTTAATTTCTTTAAATCATTATCAACCTCAGAGGGTGGATGTGGATCGAATGGTTTTCTTTCATATATTCCCCCTATAGTGTCCTTGGAAGATAATAGGATGTTGATGTCTCCTTTCTCCTTGGAAGAGGTTAAATGTGCAATTTTTGATATGAATCTTGACAAGGCTCCGGGGCCTGATGGGTTTACCACTTTATTCTTCCAAAAGTGTTGGGACTTTGTGGGCAAAGATGTCCTTTTGGCTCTTGAAGAGGCTAGGAGAAATAGGTCAATGTTAAAAGAGCTTAATACCACTTTGATTGCCCTTATCTTGAAGAAAGAAGTCACTAAGACCTTTGCTAACTTTCATCCTGTTTCTTTATGCAATACTCTGTATAAAATATTTACTAAGGCAATTTCCCTTCGATGGGCAAAACTTCTTCCCAAAATCATCTCCTTAGAGCAGGGTGGGTTTGTTCCTGGTAGGGAAACACCGGAGGGAGTCATTGTGGCTCACAAAGTGCTGCATTCTATCCATACTTAGAAGGTCCCATCTATGATTCTCAAACTGGATATGATGAAGGCCTATGATAGGGTTGAGTGGGTGTGAGGCCCTACCCCGATTCAGTTTGACATTTTCAGTTATTTGCATATTGAGACTATTTTGGATGCTTTATTTTATGCATTATGGACTTAGACCTTATATGATTCCATGATTTGGATCACACTGACATATGTTGATGTTTTATTTCATGCATGATGATTATGAAACTTTAGATATGTTACTAGAGTAGAATTGCAGTATGATGGTGAATGTCATTATTGGAAATTTGCAGGATTTTATTTTGATGAAAGAAAATGATGCTTATTTATGAATGGTTCAATTTTGGGAAATTAAGTTAATTGTTTATGTGAAATTGAATTTGAAAACAAATGAGATATTGGATTATTGTTGCCTAATGTATGAGTGTTTGATTTGCAATGGAATCCATGTATTTGATTATGAATAATTGTGATTATTTGGAGTTACTAATGTGTTAATTGAGATGCGCAGGAAATTATCCATGTGCCCATGGAATTTATGGAGAATCAAGCCTAGACCAATGTGCGTTTGTTAAGCTGGGAGTTGTCTATTTGGAGAGACAACACCCCTCCCCTTGTAATGTATTTTATTGGTGATGTATATAATGCTTGAGTGTAAAATTTAATTTATATGTCAATGTGTAATCCTTCAAGGGGCAATTTCCATGTGTAATTTTTTATATTATATTTTTGTTGTGTCACTTGACACATGTACTGATTAAGTGTCAATGATTTTGACTTGTCTCTTGGAGGGAGTTTTGTTTCTACCAAAGCCAATTCAAAAACATGAGTGTGGTCCCAAATTTGTCTTGGGTAGGGAGTCATGGGAGTGGTCAACTCATGCTTGACCCGTAGGTAAACTTCAGTGGAGTTTCCAAAGGGTCTAATGGACTCCTAGGGTAAGTTTTTAGGCTTTTCCAAAGGTCCTAAGGGGATACCTATGGGTTAGGGGTGTTTTGCAACATGTGGCTTCTCCCATGTGACTATGAAGTCACTTCAAAAAGTGATAATTCCAAGATGCATGAAAATTGAACTTAGAAAGTTCTCCCTAGGATAGAGAACCTTCCCTTTAGGAGTTAAACTCTCTTCCCCATCCTCTTCCAGCTTTTCCCTTTCCAATTTTAGTAAAGTGCAAGAGTTTGGGAAGGGCAACCAATGGGAACTCACACCTCACCCAAGGGGTTGGGAAGTGTGTGAGAGGCCTTCTTAGGCAAGATTTTTCAAACTTAGTGAGTAATCACCCACTCTCCTTCCTTGGAGATTTTGCTTGTTTTGAAAAAGTTAGTAGGAGTTGGCATTTTTAGTGGAATTTTGGGAGAAAAGATAGTGGAAATTGGGCAGCTCATCCCCAACTAAAGTTAGCAAACCTTTTGGCAGAATTAGGTTGGTTACTCCCTTCTTTCTCTTATTATGTTGAAAATGATAGTTTATGTTGTTTTGTAACAAGAAAAGAGTTGCTTGAAAGATTGTGTTTTATGAAGTTTTGTGTTGAAGTAAAATGTATAGTTTTTCCTTTCTATGTGTTTGTTGTGTTTCTTGTTCTTTTTGGGAGTGTCCAAGATCTCCTATCCTTGGGAGGGTAGGAAGATCTTGGGGTGGAAGGAGTTTGACAGCCATGGGTGAGAGGCTCTCCTTATGGAGAGTGTTCTCAAGGGAGTCCTTGGTGACCCTTGATGCATAGCCTTGTGTATGCATTTGGGGGTCATAAGGGGAGCATATATGGCCTTGAGCTTTTTTTGGGGGGGCATAAGGTTTGTGAAATGTTTGGGTTGCATTTGTGTTGCCATGAGGTGGCTAATGTAGTATTGTTCTTTTGGCATGCATTCTCCCCATTGGTACATGGTCCACTTCCACCCATGGAAGAGTCACCATGAAAGTGGTGAATGTGAAGCTTGGGAAGGGGAAATTTGATTGTAAATGTGTTCCTATGTTTTATAGTGGTTTTGCATGTTTGTAGCCCGTCTAGTGCTTGGTTCTCCAAGCTCGGGGGTGGCTTCTAGTAAGCCTAGGCTGGGAGGTGAGCTTCCCATGGTCAAAATATGTTTTATTGCAGGTTGCATGGGAATGGGGAAAGATGGATTAAAGAGCTATGTGGCTGATTTTGTTGCAGAAAAATGTTAAAGAAAATAGGGAAGAAATGGAAGCATTCAATGTTGTAGTATTCTCTTTCAAAAAAAAAAGTAGTATTATTTTCAAGTTATTATGTTTTTAAAAAAAAGAAAGTATTGTTGGGATTTCATCCCATTTGTATTAATATATATTTTGTACCCTTATCAACTTTGCATTTATATTAGTCAATGAATAAACTTGCTTTTCCCCTACTTGGTAGTTTTGCAAAAAGGAATTAAAATGTTAGTTTGCACCTTGATTTTTAATGTTTTGCAAAAAAAAAAAATAGAAATATGCATTTTTGAGAAACCTGAAAATTACAATTAGCTGAAAATCCATGTTCCTTTTTAGTTGAACTTGCTGCTGTAAATTTATTTAAAATCAGTCTTTTGTATTTTTCTATTTATTGCAGAAATGAAACATATTGTTATCATAGTCTATTCTTGCAAAGAAAAGAAAAGAAGGATATTTAGTTTCTAGTTTACTAATTTAGGGACAAGAAAATAATGATTCAAGGAAAACTCCTTAAATGTATTATGTGGTTAATTATAAAAATAACACTCATAAAAGAATTTATGTGAGCTATAGTTAGATATGAAAATAAGATATAACTATAAAGAGCAAAAAAAAGAAATACATTTATGTATGTTCATCTAAATAAATTTATCTCATTAACTGATAATTCTGTTATGTTGTTATTAAGCAAAAAAAAATATATATTTATGTCTGATTCAAAAAAAGGGAAAACAGGGATTTATATTTTCAGAAAAGGGTAATTATTTCAGTATACAAAAGAGGGGAAACTGATAAAATGATTCAATATATATATATATATATATATATTCAATCCCTAAAAAAAAAAAAAGAGAAATTCTGCCAGTTCCCTGAATATAGGACAGAATGTGATGAGCTCTTCATTTCAAAAAAATACATATATATCTTTATTTAAATGTATATAAATATACATATATATATATATATATTTATATTTTTAGAGTAAATGTTAAACAAGAAAAAAATCCATATCATGTGATTGCTTAAACTCGGGTTAAAAAAACCTTGGAAACCTGTTTAAATTTCAACGCAGAAAAAAATCATGTAACGCGCGAGCAAGAGCCGAGCCACTTACACAGTGGCCGGCGGGGGGGGGCGCGGGGACTGCCCGGCCGCCACTGTGGTTACCCACAGTGAGCGGCGCTCGGCCGCCACTGTGGGCAACCACAGCGGCGCCCGGGGGTAACCCCACCCTATGGTTGCTTCGCTGTGTCGCTGTTCCCTGTTTCGCCGCTTAGGAAACCCGCTCCGCCTAACTCCCAACCCCTCTCCGCCGCGTGTAAACCTAGCTCCGCTCCGCCCGTCACCCTCTCCCTCCCACCGCCGCTAAATAAAACAGTCAAAAAAAAAGGGAGAAGGGGGTGGGGCGAGGGTTTCGCTCGGCCACCCTGCGTGTTACTCGCTCGGCCGCCGACACTTTCCCGCATACCCTGCACACGACGCCAACAACAAAAAAAAGTATATAGAAAGTGAAGCATGGGCAATGTTGTGTTCGCCCTAACCCTAATCTTCGGGTTAGGGCAACACCCTCACATTTCAAAAAAAAACCATGTGTGTATTTGGATCATAAGTTAAAGAAAAGAAATTTTCATATATGGGGTTTGTAAATAATATATAAATGGATATATAAAACTTATATATATATATATGTGTATATATATATAATTATATATATATACATATGTATATATATATAAGAAGCATAAGGTGATAGTTAATAAGAGTTAAATTAGCTAGTAGTTAAACTAAGCCTTACAACTTTAGCTAATGTAGAAAGGGGTTTAATTTCCGTAGGGGTTTAACTATTTTATTAAGTTGGGTTCATATATTGGATTTAGAATTAAGAAATGTTATTTTCTTTTATTTAAGTTATAAACGAAGGTAAAAGAAACTTTAAAGAGGGGTTTTAATGATTAGGTAAATTAGAATTAAAAAAAGGGGATAAACCATTAAGTTCTTTGTAGGGCCAAGAGGGCCAAATTAAGTAAATGAATATAACGTAATTTTAAATTATGGAGGTCTAAATTAAATAAGGTGTTTTAAGGCACGATGAATAATAACAAAAAAATTCTAGTGGATAATAAGGTAAGATAAAATTTGAAACGCTTAAACTTGAAATTAATCGTTACACTTGAACTTTTTAATTATTTATTAATGTAGCTTAGTGAACTTCCTGTTTGGGAGAAAATCTAGCGCATGGAATAACCTAGTCATCCTTATTACTAAATCAGATTTAACTACCAGATTGACACTAACGTAGTTGAGACCAAACCAAAGATGCATTATTTAATTAAGTTAGTCGCTCTAAGTGGCATTATTTTAATTTAGCTAGTCGATAATTAGTTAAGTATTTAAAAAAAAAAAAAATTCCGCTCGTGCCCAAGAGTTGGGCATGACAGTGGGAGGCTTTAGTTTGTGTTCTTCTCAAATTAGGTTTCTCTAAGGCTTGGGTCAAATGGATAAAGGTTGTTATTTCCACTGCCAGATTCTTGGTTTTAATTAATGGGTCTCCTTGTGGTTTTTTCTCCTCTTCAAGAGGTTTGAGGCAGGGGGATCCTCTATCCCCTTTCCTGTTTATCCTTTTAGCGGAGTCTTTTAGCTGGGTAATTAAGGCTGCAAAATCAAAAGGTTTATGGAAGGGGATTGCAATCCATGGGGTTCCTGTTCCTATTTCACATTGTTTATTTGTAGATGACACTTTTCTTTTTGGTCAAGCTTCCTTAAAGGAGGCTAATACTATAAATGGGATTATCCAAAAGTATGTGGCTTTTTCTGGCCAAAAAGTCAACATTGAGAAGTCAAAAATATTCTTCCTTAACACATCAAATTTAGTCCAGCAGAGATTGCAGACCTTTTGGGATTTTGATCCTAGTATTCTTCCTTGTAAGTATCTGGGTATACCTTTTTTCATTAAACAAAATAATCTATCCTTTTGGGAAAATCTCATTTCGGTCATCTCAAAGAGGATTTTATCCTGGAGCCATAAATGGTTAAGCCTTGCAGGAAAACTTGTACTGATTAAATCTGTGTTGAATTCGGTCCCTATTTATCTTATGTCAGTAGTAAGCACCCCTAAATCGGTGTTAGTAAGTCTACAGGAAACTCTTAGGTCCTTTCTCTAGAATAGTAATAAAGATGGGAAGAATAAACTACCCTTAGTAGCTTGGGATAAAGTCTATCTACCCAATGAACAGGGAGGTACAGGAATTAGAAAGTTGAATAAACAAAATTTGGCTCTGGGAGCTAAATTGGTCTGGAAGTTGTATGAGAAACCTGATTCTTTTTGGGCACAAATAATGTTTGCAAAATACTTGAATAATGGACCTAGGGAGTATGTCTTTCAGATATCTAATCTACCTTTAGGTTCGGCTATGTGAAATTTTATTTGCAAATGTCAGAATGTTATCTTGCCACATCTTTCTTGGATTGTTCATAATGGGAAAAAGGTTAGATTTTGGGATGAAATGTGGAATGGTCACACTCCCTTACGAAATATAAGGGATTGGTCCCCTTTGATATCTATCCTTTCTTCCCTTTGGGGGGTATTTGTGGTAGATTACTTCGAGGTAATTCATAATGGTGATCTGAAATTGGCAAAATGGAAGTCCATTGAATTCTTGGATGTTGAGAATAATCTCAAGCTGCATTTTGCAAAGGTTTTGGAAGAAAGAATGATTATCCTATCTAACTCTGAAGATGAACTTGTATGGACTAGGAACATCTTGGGCAAATATATGGTTAAGGATGGATAAAACTCTCTTGTGTCGGCCAACAACTCTTCCTCTTGGCCACATAAGCTTTTTTGGCATTCTGCCTATCTTTCAAAAGCTGGTGTTTTCACCTGGTTAGCAGTCCAGGATAGGGTACTTATAGGCATGCGCTTGGATAGACTTGGTATCACTAATGTTTTTTCTTGTGTGTTATGCAAAAAATTTTTGGAAACCTCCTCTCATCTCTTCCTTCACTGTGATTTTGCATTTCAATGTTGGCAGTGGCTTTTTGACAAATTCAACCTATCTTTTGTAATAGGGAAAGATCTTATTTCACACTTCAGAGCCTGGCCTCTTCTATTTGCTTCATCCTTCTATGCTTGTCTTTGGATTGCTTCCCCTTCCATATTAATATGGAACATTTGGCTAGAAAGGAATAATAGGATCTTTAAAAAGAATAGCTCTTCTCTTGAGGAGGTTTTACTGAAAATTGAATCCTCTATTTCAGAAGTTGGCTTGTCTTATATCTTTAAGAACCTCAAAAATCTCTAATCTTTTTCGCACTGGGATAGTAGGGTGACTAGAGTCTAGAAGCTATTATCTATCTTGCCTTCTCATGGTTCCATTTTGAGAAATAGTAATTCTTTAACCAAAAGACATTTAACTATTTGGAAGCCCCCTCCTAATATGCATTTTAAATTAAATTTTGATGGTGCTTCTTGTGGAAATCCTGGTTTGGCAGGGGTAGGTATGGTGATTTTTGATCATCATGCGAATATTGTCCAGGCTAGATGTCATGTTGTTGGGTATAAGTCTAATAATTTCACAGAATTTAAGGCCCTATCACTGGGCTTGGACATGGCTATATCCTTGGGCATCAAGGATCTTAAAATTGAAGGGGATTCGATGGTAACCATCCAATGTGTTATGAAGAAGAAATCTAATTGTTGGAAATTACAATATGTTCTGGAGTTAATTTTACAACAGTTGGCTTTCTTTGATTCCTTCTTGATCACCCATTGCTTCAGAGAAATTAATATAATAGCAGATTTTTTGGCAAACTTAGCCATTGACACAAATGCAAACTTGCAGGATATAAGTATGGATGAGTTCCCGCCTTCCCTTCTGAAACATTTGCATTAAATCTTCTTGGTTTTTCTTAAATATGTTCTCATAAAAAGTCTTTTAGAACCCTTATGCCTTAAGAAGGTAGCATGTTTGGGGTTTATGCATAGGTGGTAAGCATGCTTAGTAGGCAATTCCTAGTTGGCTATTGAGTATGCTTATGATCTGTCATAAGCAACAAAGGTGGTACCTGTTATGGTATTAAGGTGGCGCCTTGTTAGCAGATTGGTTTCGAGGGTGATTATGATTTGGTATTTTTGATCTGCTTTGTCCTCGCTCGTGTGTTTTAAAGGCTTTACTATTTTATGATGTACGAAGGGAATGTGTTTCGGTTGTAATCATTCATGGTTTTTTATGAAGCCATTATGATAAGGAGTGTGTAGCTTGTTATGTGGCACCGGTTGGGATATGAAGTACTGGTTTCAACTGCCACCCTCGTGCGAAGTCCATTATTTATGGTTTATCTTGTATGAGCTTTAATCTTGCTTCAATTGGCTTTACTTATAATTATGAAGTACCATGATTATTTCGGTTCACGTTTTTGGTGGCGACCGGTCTTTAAAAGCCGATTTCGTTCTCAATACAATAGTAAATACTTGGATTATTCTTGTTCGAGCTTTATTTCATATGTTGAGTGCTTTTTCTCTTTCAAGATATAGGGTCATTGTCGAATACCTGACTAAGAAGGAAAATGAGGCTCCCAATAATAATTTTGAAATGCTTGGGGAAGTGTTCTATTTTCTTACTCCTCAAGTGGATTTTGAGGTTCACAGGTTGTTGGGATCTCTTTGGTTGCAATCTAGTCTTTCCTTTTCTGGCTCTAAGATTTTGTCTTGATTTCTTACTGTTTGCTATGACATTTTTCTTGATAAGGATTTACTCCATCTCTTGGTTCATACATTTATCTCTCCCTTGATTTTCTCTTAGGAGCTTGTTAGTTCTACATTGGATAATTATCATTTTGAGCTAGGCTCTTTTTATTACGGGGGTTTTCTTCCTCGCTTTGATCTGCTGGATAATGGGAATTGTGGAGTTTTATTGTTTGAGTTGAGAATGGGGTTATTATGTGATAGATTGGGGGACACCTTGCATGCTTTTGAATCCTTGCTAGAATCGGTTCCCTCACAGTTTGTGGATAAAGCCTTAGTGGTGCTTATGGGTTTACATTCTTTGCTTTCTTTTGGTTTTTTGGCCTTAGCTCCTCCATGGTTAGAATCTCCCTTGCAGCTCATTCCTCCTTTGATCATGGATAGAGAGCCCCCTGGTGAGAGCTCAAGTTCTTGGTTTCAGAACTAACTATGTGTGCAGATATGTTGATGTCTTTTTGATGCAGGGTTCTGATCGATTGATATATCTTTATGGCAAGCTTGGGAAACCTTGTGGCTAGGTACCTCCTCTACAGATTACTCCTCATAATTTTTTTGGTCATATGGATAATGATATGTATATCTTTGATAAGCCATGTAATGGGAGGGTGATCATTATCAAATATGTAATTGGGTTTATGGGGTTTTTTGGGTAATGATATGTATATCTTTGAAAGCTATATAATGGGAGGGTGATCAAAATCAGATATGTAATTGGGTATATGGGGTTTTAAATTTACTTTTTTTGGGCCACAACCAAAGGTTTTCTTGCGGGTTCTTTCTTGTCGGTATGCCCTTTGAACCTGTTTGTATTTTCAAAATTCAAAATTAATAAAATATAAGTATAGTGGCTTGCCCACTTTTATCAAAAAAAAAAAAATTGTTATTGGTTAAATATGTATTGGGGAAATAAAAAATTATATAAGGTGGGGTAGGTAAGGTTTATTGGTTTTTGGATTATTTTCATTGGTCGACATTGAAGCCATGTTTCGAATGATTTTTCTGTTTAAATGACAGGCTGTGCATTTTTTCAGGTTACCATGTGGAGAATTTACTTGGCTTTCTGATAATTTTGGTTGAAGGCTTGGAGCTTGGATTTTGGCTTTGGATTATTGCACTTCTTTAGATTTCTCTTTCCATCATTTCAATGTCTAGGTTCGAGGATCTTACTTTTGCATTTTATTTTTATTTATTGTCTTCTTTGTGTCTCGAGAGAAAGGATTGTTTTATGGGAAATGGGAAAAATATGTCATGCCCAAACTGTTGGGCAAAAACGCAACAACAATTTTATTTTTAAAATGATATAAAATACTAATTAATCAATAATAAAGATGAGATAAATAAATTTATCTAATCTAAAGTTTATCTCATGCATTAAATGAATGGGTTCCTAGAGTTAATTTAATTAACTTAACCACTCAGCACTAACATTTTTACGCAGAAATAATTCTCCAAAAGAAAGTGTCTTTTGCACTTTATTAATTAATAAATTAATTTAACCAATTAATCCTTTAATTACAAATCAAGAGATATTAATTATCTCAACTAGTATTTAATTATGCTAGGAATAATTAAAATAATGTTATCACTTATTTTATTGAAGTTAAAATAATTAATTGGGCAAATGTAAATAATGCTATTAGATTCGACTAATAAAGTTAACTAATATAATAATTAACTAACAATTAACTCCACATTATTGTCGAAGTAAATCCCCTTTAAATAATAAATTTCAAGTATTTAATATTCGGCCAATATTGACCCCTATAGTTTAAAATTTAATGATTTACCTTTAATAACCCCCATTATATAAATTTATAAAAGAATTTTAACTTAACATCAATATATATATATATATATATATATCTGTGTGTGTGTGTGTGTGTGATTATTAACATTTATATATATATGCATAAATATAACTACATAAAAATATGGATTTTATTTAAGGATAATATCCCAAAAATAATTGCCTAAAATAAAATTTACATTAAAAACTAATTACCTCTTTTTCAATAATTGAAATAATCATTTCTAAAACATTGATTTTATACTCAAATGGGGGATTATTCTTTTCAAATTTGAAAAGCTTTTCTGCCCCTTTATTTGTTTATTCTATTATTATTTTCTTTTACAGCCCTAACTAGGGTTTGTCTATTTTTATATCTAAACATTATTTTTATTCTTACCATTATCTAATCCTAACCCGAAATTGGGTTAGGGCTTCTTGTTCTATCATATTTTTCTTGTTTGGATGTGTGTGTGTGTGCAGGCGACAGCCATGGCGGAGGAGGGGGCCAAAGTGGGTCGTATGGTGCAGAGGGTCGAAGGGCCAAATTCAGCAGAGGGTTTTGGGAAGGGCCGCACAAGGACAGGCGACGGTGTCACTGTGGGTGCTACCCACAAGACGGTCATAGCCGTGCCTATGGGTCATGGCCCACAATGGCAGTCGAGGCCACCACTGTGGGTCATGGCCCATAGTGTGGTTGCAGTTGCCCTATGGGTTGCAACCCACAGGGATGGCTGAAGCTACTTCCCTATGGGTTGTGGCCCACAATGCGGCTGTGGTTGCCCTGTGGGTCGCAGCCCATAGGGACGGCCGAAGTCGCTCTCCTATGAGTTGTGGCCCACAGTGTGGCCACGCCGTGTTGTGGGTTCCAACCCTCACGAAGCCTTGGGCTCTAATCTAGCCCAAGCTTGCATGCCAAATAAATTATTTTTTTGTTATTAAATTTTTTAATTTTTTTATATATAGAAAATATGTATATTAATATATATGTATATATATAGGTATGTTATTACATATTAATATATACATATAAATATGACAACAGATCTAATATATATATATATATATATATATATATATATATATATTCAACAAACAAGTTTATGTAAATTTCTGGAATATTTTTAAAATATATATTTATATAAATGTATATATATATACATATATTTTTATATACATATTCTCATGTACATATTTTTAATCTAATTTAAAGACTGGTCTGTTTAACCTGATTATGTAAACATTACAAAATATATGCATAGACTTAATAATCTATTTTTTTTATATGGCAACAACATCCATGTTCATCCATTTCTCTTAAAAGAATACAACTTAGTTTTACATTTAAAACATTAGGCATTTACTTAAATTATATATATATATATATATATATGAGGATATATATACATATATATTTATATGTTTAAATCTGCATTTCCATAGCTTTGAGCAGGATATTTTTAATTAAATAGAATGGAATAAATTTTATTTTCTTTCATACAATATCTAGATTAATCTATTTTCCACTACACATGCATTTTCAGAATAGAAAAATATAACAGTAATGATTTCATTTACAACTGCAACTATCTTTCTCTAATTTACTTTTTATCAATAAACAACAAGATACAATGTAGATTATTATTAACTCTAAAATGTCTATTTATTTATTATTTTGTGTTTAAACTATAGACATAAGCAAATATTTCTTTTCTTTTTACTAATAACTGCACTTCTAACATTTAATTTATTTCATTTCTTTCTCAATAGCTAATAGGATAGAAATAAATTTCATTCCTAATCTATTTCATGTAACAAATATCAATAGGGAAAATAACTCAAATTCAATTATTTTCTTTGCAAGAATATACTCAAGTAAAAATACATCTTTATTGCATGACAAAACTAGTCAAATAATTTCATTTAATACATCATGGTTCCCTTCACTAAAATAAGAAGATAACAAAATCAAGTCTCTCTTTTCTACTAAATGAGGGCTTGCCAAATACATCTATTTTCTTGCAGCTAAATACAAATAAAAATAGGATCAACCATAGCTTCCTTTCCAATCTTTTCTCAAGGAAACCTGCAATAAAATTTTGTAGGTTGTGACCATGGAGGCTCACCTCCCGACTTAGGCTTACATGAAGCCACCTCTGAGCTAGGAGAACCAAGGCTAAACGGGTTACACACAAGCTTAACACACAAGCAAGAAGAATACATAACACAACACTCCCAACCCAAGGATGAACAAAGTCACTTAGTGACTATAACTTGTGGGGTGAAGGTGGACCAAATACCTAGAGGAGAAATCTGCAAGAAGGAGAACATATTGCCTTTGCAAGGCTTCCAAGAAAAGTAACCACAAGTTCCAAACTTGTCCCACAAATCCTTATGTCCCCCAAGGCATACAAGACAACAAAGTTCCCTTATGACCCCCATTGCATGAACATAAACACCATGCAACAAGGGTCACATAACCCTTGAGATTCACTCTCTTCCAAGAAGAGAGCCTCTATGCTCTTAGGTTGTCAAGCAGCCCTTCACCCCAAGGCTACTCTACCCTCCCAAGGGTGACTTTGGTCTTGGAAACTCCCAAATCAATAAACATGAAACAACAAAAGAAAACCACAAGAAGAACACATTTTTTTTAAAACAACAAAGAAACAACCAAAGATAAACTCATAAATTCATTCATACACAAAGCAAAACATAAAAAGAAGCAATCAACGAACCTTAAATCTTGCAAATGAATGAATAAAAGTTGTAGGAGAGCATCACAAATCCACTATCTTTTCCTTCTCAAGACTTAACCAAAACTTTCATATCCAAAAGCCAAACTTCTCAAGAATCTATGTCTCCAAAAATGGAGAGTGGGTTATCAAACTTCTCCCTCCCAAACCATTCCCTAAGAAGACACTCCTCACTCTTTCCAATCCTCTTGGGAAGGGTGAGGAATTTTCATAGGTTGGTATTCCCAACACCTTACAAGCTTTCTATCCAAGGCACCTCAAAAAGGTAAAAGAGAATGGGGAAGAGCTATGTCACTCGTTAGGAAGGTTGTCTAACCTAAGTAAGATCCTCAAAAGTTGAAATTCGGTCATCTTGAAAAAATCAACTTTTGGGGTGACTAAATAGTCACTAGGGAGTGGACACATGGTTAAAATTGGCCATTACCCACATGTACATCATATGGCCCATTGAAAATGCCCGTAACTTGACCTTAGGAGTTAGTTTAACCCTCTAGAAACTCACCCAAAATTTACCTACGGGTCAACCCTGAGTTGACCTTTTTAATGGCTCCCTATCCAAAACTTTCTTGGGACCATACTAGGATATCAGAAAAATGTATTGGTAATACAATTTCTTTCCAAGGGACATGTCACTGGCAACTCACTTTACAACACATATGTCAAGTGACACCACAAAATTATACATTACTTAAATACACATAGCAATGTCCCCTTTTTGGAATTAATAAATTAAACAATTTTTAAATTTAACACACATCCAAGCATAAACATTTACAAATTAAAACATATTTACACACGAGGTGTTGTCTCTCCAAATAGACAACCCTTGGCTTCACAAACGCACATAGGTTTAGGCTTGATTCTCTAAATAGTTTCCATTGTCACATGGATCAGTTTTCCTACACATCTCACTTTGCACATTAGTAATTCCAAAAATCACATATAATATTATCATATGAGAAGAATATAATTCAGATGTTTGCATACAATTTCAATTATAATAATCAAGTTTCCAATTATCTAATAAAATCCATATGAAATAATCTACTAAATGGCATCATCATAATCATCATGAAATTTAATCATTTATAAAGTATGCATCCATAATTTCTAGCATCAAAATAAAGTTCTGCAAATCAAAATAAATGACATAACCATATCAATGTTATCCAATCACTAGATTATATAGAATCTATGTCCATAATGCAGCAAAATATAGTATCAATAATAGATCCAACATGAAAATAACTGAAATGTTATGACAGCTTGAGGTAGGGTCTCACAAAATATTTGCATAGTTTATATAGTTAAAGAATAAAATATTTCATGAGTAAATTTATATTTTAAAGTTTTGACTATTATATTGGGAATTAATATTTGGGAATCGGCAATGGGATTTCCGGTTCTATGATTTGGTTTCCTGTGTGTGTGTTATTTCATTTGGAATCTAGGTTTTATCTTTGTCTGGTGAATTTCTTGTGACATTGGAGGTTTTGGGAGTGTTATCGAGGTTTATTGTCTTCTCTGTGAATTTCCGTGTGAAGTTTTGCTGGGAAGTCATGGAGCTTTATTTTGTGAAATATTTCATGCTAGTCTATGGTTTTCTATGTTGTTTATTTCATCCTTTTCCTTATGTCTCGGCATTTCCTTTAAGTTTGATTTCGAGACTTGGAACTTTTGCTGTGACTTTTATTATGGATTCGTAATTCTGGTATTTGTGTGTAAATTTTTTGAGGATATAATATGCGCTAAATTTTATATCAAATGCACTATTTTATATTTCATATGCGATGTTTCATTGGTATTTTGCACCTTTCTATTCATCATATGTGCTACTTTATGTGTCTTATAAGTTGAATGATGTTTCATATGCACTTCAAGAATTATTGAATGCACTGTTAGAGTTTGTATATGCGCTGCAGAGTTAGTCATATGCACTAGTCTATGTAGTTTTGGTGTTTTTCTCAGTTTGCTTATCTATGATGAATTATCCAGATTGTTTCCTTGTACCAAAGGCTTGTATTGAGGTTTTTTTATGATTTTACTGTATTGTACACTTTCAGATTTGATATTTTATTATCGTTTTATGCTCTGGCAAGTTGATAAGCCTTGTCGTAGAGTTTTTTATGCTTCTCCAACATGTTGATAAGCCATGTTGTGAGGTTTATTTTATTGCTATTGCTCCAGTGAGTTGATAAGCCTTTCTATTGAGGGTTGCTTCATGTTTATGGCATATTTTGATTGCCCATGAGATCAGAGATAGCCCTTGATTCATTTTTTCTTGCATTGAGGCTCTTGATTAATATTGATGGCTATGTCTTCTTATATGTTGTTATGGATTCTTCTGGATGTTTCTTTGATCCTCCTTGTTTCTACTATTGTTTTGGGAACATGTAGGGGGAGTGGGCTTTCATGTGATGACGTGGGTCATGAGAGATGGGATACTAAGAGGTTCCTTGTAAGGATTCTTAGAGTCTAGACCGCCAGGGCACATTGGAAGTTTTTTCTTATTGTAATTAAGTGATAACATTAATAATCAATTAGATGGGTTGGGTAATTAGGATTCATCTAATCAAGATAATTAATATTTGTGAGCCCCAAGACTTGATCCTAGGGAGGATGTTTTAGGATAAGCTTGGGAAGGCCATTTCGATGGTAAGTCAATCTCCCTTGTTTCTCTCATAGGTTGAGATAGCTCCACATGTCTATTAGGATTATTACTTTAAGGGCAGGGCTTTTATGTTTTGGAGGATAGCATGTGATGACACTCCACCCCTACATGTGTCCTTTGTTTGATTTATGCTTATATCTTGATTGGTTGGTACACCTCTAGGAGTTTATATTTGTGATTGCCTTGTGATTGATGTATGATTATATACTATTCTAATACTTGAGTTGTTGAGTCTCTTTGGTTGATAGGTGTTAGCTTAGGTTCAGAGTGAATATTGGGACCTTGTGTCATCTCCTAGCACGGGGGGTGGTTCCTTTGGTTCCACATAGTCAGGTGGTTGATGTCTTCTTCCATTGGGATTTCCCCATTAGATTATTACATGGATATGGATTCTTCTATCATGATGGTTTATAGACGAATATTGTAGCATATAGATGTATTTGATCTTATGACACTTGTTATGTATATATCATGTAAATATTATAAATGTAGTAGAAGAGTAATTCTCTTGATATATTGGATATATGTATGTAATGGTAGATGTTAACTTAGGACTTGATTATGATTGGTGAAAGAAGACATTGAGATGTATTGTAATGTTGATGAATAATGATGAATTAGTTAGTACCAAACCAGTACTGAGAGGGGGGGGTGAATCAATACAGACAAAAACTTTCCCTGAACCAGTTTGACTGCAAAGACTACACTTAACTGGAAAACAATAACACCGGTCTAAATCCGGGCACTACTGATAAAACACAGTGAGAGTATGAAAGACATAAACCAGTAAACACTTAGATCTCTACATAATCTAATATCTCATTTCCACTTCACCCGTATGCATAAACAAGTAATATACCATCATAAATATAATGACTGTCAGTTCAACATGCTTTACCACTTGACAGAGAATACTAAAGCATCACATGAAAAGCATCACACATGACACATTGATTTTTCATGTGGAAACCCAATTGAGAAAAACCACAGTGGGGATGAATACCCACAAGCTGTTCTTTGAACTCTTTTGAAGTCCACTCTGTTAGGAGCCTAGTCTGGTTAAAGAATTTTACAATAGGTTCTGCTAGGAACCAATCCTGCTAGGGATCACCCGGTTAAGGGATGGCTAAATACCCAATTAAAGGTTAGAACCATGTTAAAGGTTACCTCACAAGAGGATTTGAAGAACTCATTGAATTGAGTCACCCTGTTAAAGGATTTACACAAAATCCTGTTAAAGCTACCCGGTTAAGGGATTTTCCAACTCTTGAAATGGTTAGAAGTCAATAGGTAATACACTGATCTGATAACAACACTCAATGCCAAGGCAGATCCACTATAGCTCCTTTGCTTTTGCAATCATACTCTATAAGCATCAACACACTTCTCTAGTCTGGCAAGAATCAAGTATCTCTTCACTTGGATACACACATAACATTTGCCAACAACTTCAAAATGAAAAACATCATCAACCTTATAGGAAATAGATAGGTCAGTAGAATAAACCTTAAACCCTAAACATTTTGGTTTAACAATTCAATCAGTTCAATCCTGACCGTTATTCATACTGCATTGAATACAACAATCTTGAACAGATCTCAAGACATTCTCCAATGTTCATTCTTTTCCTCTTCAGGAAGTTGATAACACATCACGCACTCTCCACCATTTACAGAGTCTTTGCACATTCCCAAGGTAGATAGGATCAATCTCCATGCAAGATCGTCAAGGAAATCCTCCATGCGCACAAGGCTACCATGGCAACACTATCTAATCTTCATTACAATGATAACTCATCACAAGATGTCATCAGTTGAATCACACAGGATTGGAATGCATCAACTGGAAACCCTGAAGTTGAGACTATCAACCGATAGTCATGCCAAGTGAAACCCCGATACAAAACTTCCCATATACCGGTTCACAATATCATACTGGTTCTCTTACCAGTTTGCTTACTTCAATATATCAGTTCACATTTCAGCATATTGACATCAATGATAACATACAATATCATCATGTTATCATGATCTGCACATATGCCAACAATCACCCCCTTTGGCATTGATGGCAATATACAAAGATATCTCTCTTCTTCACATCTTCTCCCCAATACTGTAGATATCTTGTCCACTTCACATCTTCTCCCCCTTTGACAATAATGTCAAAGTGGAGACACAAACAACTATGCTCCACTATGCTACTCCCTGTAAGGAGTAGCATCCTTCAACACACCAATCCTGAAATCAATGCAATACCTAACTGATGTGGAACACACACCTTTAGTTCACCTCTTGAAGGGGCAGCACCTCTAATTCACCTCTTAGATAGGTAAATGTAGCCTTCAGTAGAGGCTTAGTGAATATGTTTTCTAACTACTCCTTACTGGAAACATGTTCTAATACAACCTCTTTGTTCTGGACCTTCTCCCTCAAGAAATGACACTTGAGCTCGAAGTGCTTGGTTCTAGCATGTAAAACCAGATTCTAGGAAATATTAATTGCACTTGAGTTGTCACAAAATATACTAACCAGTTTAGATACAAGAACCTTGAAGCCATTTAATACATGCTTCATCCAAATCGTCTAGGTACAGTTCATAAATGCTGCAACATATTCCGCTTCTACTGTATACTGAGAGATACAACTCTGCTTCTTACTCATCCATGAGACCAGTCTACCACCAAGAAAGAATGCACCACTAGTTGTGCTTTTCCAGTCATCCACATTACTAGCCCAATTAGCATCTGTAAACACTTTCAGGTTGAAATCATTACTATATGGCTACCATATTCCATAGTCAATAGTTCCCTTCAAATATCTAAGAATCCGCTTGACTGCCACCAAGTGGGATTCTCTTGGACTTTTCTGGAACCATGCAGTAATGCCTAATGCATGTGCAATGTCTGGTCTGCTATGTACTACATAGTACAACTTACCAATCATTGATCGGTATTCCTTCTCATTCACCAACGTTGAGTCCTCCTCTTTTTATAATTTACAACCGGTCACCATCGGTGTACCAACCGGTTTGTTGTCTTCCATGCCAAAGGTCTTCAACACCTCTTTGACATACTTGGAATAAGTGATAAAGATACCATCTTTCATTTGTTGAATCTATAGTCCAATGAAGAACTTAATCTCCCCTATAAGTGACATCTCAAATTCCTTCTTCATCTCATCTGCAAAATCATGACTCATCTTGTCATCTCCACCAAAAATTATGTCATCAACAAATACTTCATAGATCAAAATCTGATCTCCTTCTAACTTCAAATAGATATTGATATCTTCACATGTTCTTTCAAATCCAATCTTCACAAGATGGGAGTGTAAGTGTTCATACCATGCTCTAGGTGCCTGCTTCAATCCATACAAGGCTTTATGTAGCCTACACACCATGTCACTATCTTCTGATAGGGCACTCCCATCCAGTTTCTCTATATACACCTCCTCTTCAAGTATTTCATTTATAAATGCAGATTTTACATCCATTTGATATACTTTGAATCCCTTGAAGGCTGCATATGCAAGAAGCATACAAACTCCTTCCAATCTAGCTACTAGAGCAAAGGTTTCTCCATAGTCTTCTCCTTCTTCTTAAGCATATCCCTTACACACTAGTCTGGCTTTGTTTCTTACCACTATGCCATCTTCATTCAACTTATTTCTGAAAAACCAATTTGGTGCCAATGACATTTTTATGCTCAAGTTTGGGTACCAAAGACCATGTACAATTCTTTTCTATCTGGTCAAGTTCCTCTTCCATTGCCTTGATCCAGTCTTCATCTCTATGTGCCTCATTAAATGTTTTAGGCTCAAATTCAGATATCATGCAAGAATTTTCTCTGACCTTTCTTCTTGCAAGAATTCCCACATCCTTGTCTCCTATGATCTTCTTTGGATCATGATTCAACTTTACATACCTAGGAATGATCTTAGCTATTTCCTCTTTCTTTTCTTCTTCATCCTCATCTTCATCAGCATCCGCATCTACCGGTGTAGGAGCACTATTACTGGTACTAGGCTTTTTTGCAACCGGTTCCCATAAGGTTACAACTGGTTCATCTACCACTCTCTCACTACCGATTTCTTCAGGTTTCTCAGAGGTTTCATCCACTTTAACATTAATACTTTCAACAATTCTCTGAGTCCTATTGTTGAAACACTTGAGAGCTTTACCCTTGGTGGAATATCCTAGGAATATTCCCTCATCACATTTTGCATCAAACTTTCTTTGATGTTCACTCCTCTTAATATAACATTTGCTACCAAACAATCTAAAGTAGCTTACTACAAGATTCTTACCAGTCTAATACTCATAAGGTGGTTTATCCTTACCTTTCTTGATGAGTACTCGGTTCATAGTGTAGACTATAGTGCTCACCGCTTCTCTCCAGAAGGTGTGAGCAACCTTCCCTTGAATCAACATCATTTTGGCTGATTCGACTATAGACTGGTTGTTCCTCTTTGGTAGGCCATTCTACTATGCAGTCCGGGGGGCAGACAGTTTCCTCTTGATGTCATTCTCTTCACAGTACTTATTGAATTCACCAAAAGTGAATTCTCCTCCTTGATCAGTTCTTAGGCACTTAATCCTCTTACCACTTTCTTTTTCAAATAGTGCTCTGAAAGCTTTGAACTTTCCAAAAGCTTCAGACTTATCTTTCTAGAATGTGACCCACATCATTCTTGAGTAGTCATCAGTGAGAATCATAAAGTACCCATCTCCCTGCACACTCCTAGTTTTCATAGGACCACACGAATCAGTATGCACAAGA
This sequence comes from Cryptomeria japonica, assembly GCF_030272615.1. Classification (NCBI taxonomy): domain Eukaryota; kingdom Viridiplantae; phylum Streptophyta; class Pinopsida; order Cupressales; family Cupressaceae; genus Cryptomeria; species Cryptomeria japonica. The sequence continues at coordinate 533,652,137 of NC_081412.1, read as the reverse complement.
TCAAGTAAATTGTCTATAGTGAAAGATTCATCTTTGAAGGTTGAGGAAGACATTTTCCCTAGTTGACACTCTCTGCACAAAGGATTCTCTGGTTTTCTTAGCACATGCAATCCTCTAACTGCCTTGATCTTACTGGCCTTCACAATGTTATCAAAGTTTACATGGCAGAGTCTCATATACCATATCCAGCTATCATCAAACTTAGCCATTAAACATGTACTGATATTTGCATTCAGTTGGAATAAGTTACCTTTGATCTGCATACCGGTGGCCATTAGTCCACTACTCTTTCCTTTTATTTTGCACACTCCATATTTGAATTCCAGAGTGAGTCCATTGTCATTCAGCTGGGCAACACTCAAAAGGTTATGCCTGAGACCCTCTACCCAATACACATTATCAGCACTAGTTTTTTCATTTAGAGAGATGGACCCTCTGCCTTTTACCATACATGGTGTATCATTACCAAATCGGACCACACCACCATCATACTCTTCCAGAAATATAAACTTACTCTGGTCACCAGTCAAGTGGTGAGAACAACCACTATCAATAATCCACTCATTGGAATTATCAAAGTGGGAGACAAGAGCCTTCTTGTCTGACACATCTTCCTTAACTGCTACAAACACAATGTCTTCACTTTCTTCATCTTCTGATTCCTCATCAGTGACACCTTCATCAACTGCTACAAAACAATTTCTCCTGTTTCCTCCTTTGAACTTCTTGAACTTCTCCGGTTTTTCCTTATTATCACCATTAGGATAGTTTACAACAATGTGTCCTATCCTATTGCAAGAAAAGAATTTCAAAGGGAGCTTACCTCTGTATTTACCAGTTCCCTTAGGAAGTCTCTTGGCAAGAAGAGCTTCAAATTCCATTGGGATCTCCTCATCATCCATTTCTCTAATTTGTCTTGGTTCACAACTAGTACTAGCTTCTTTTCCTTTTCTAGATGGTGCAGTAGATGCTCTAAAGTCTGATTCAATTTTTTGAATACTGCCATCATAATTATTTAGCTCATATGTGGTCAACTTAGCAATGATGGAGTCTAGGGATACCTTTGTCTTGTCTATAGACCTCAACTTCTGAATAGTAGCAACCCTTATTGCATAGATTGGTAATAAGGATCTCAAGACTTTGCTAACAATAGTAGAATCATCTATTTTGCCTCTTGCACTCTTGATGTCTCCAACAATAGTTTTGATTCTTATTCCATATTATTGAATGGTCTCTCCTTCAACCATCCGCATGTCTTCAAACTTTCCCCTAAGGCTCTCTTCCTTATCTTGTTTTATATGCTCATCATTGCCATAGATATTCTCCAGAGCATCCCATACTTCTTTGGGATTATCTTTATCTTGGACATCAATAAACTCAATGTTAGATAGACTGTTGATTAGGGCTTCCATGACTTGCCTATTCTCCTGAATCTCTCTTTTTTGATCATCGGTGAGAGTACCAATAGGAATAACATAAGCATTCTCAACATAGCTCTAGTGTTGAGCACCCATGCTTCTGATGTAGATCTTCGTTCTGTCCTTCCATATCTTAAAGTTATCTCCGTTGAACTTTGGACCTTCACTTTTCATCATTAAAGTAGGATCTTTTCCTCAAGCGATTAAGCTTACAACACAAAGGACCTAGAAGATACTCTGATACCAATTGATGAATAATGATGAATCAAATAGTACCAAACTAGTACTGAGAGGGGGGGGGGTTGAATTAGTATAGACAAAAACTTTCCCTGAACTAACTACAAAGACTGCACTTAATTGGTAAACAGTAACACCGGTCTAAATCAGGGCACTATCGGTAAAACACAATGAGAGTATGAAAGACATAAACTGGTAAACACTTAGATCTCTACACAATCTAATATCTCATTTCCACTTCACCCGTATGCATAAACAAGTAATATACCATCAGAAATATAATGACTGTCAGTTAAACATGCTTTACCACTTGATAGAGAATATTAAAGCATCACATAAAAATCATCACACATGACACACTGATTTTTCACGTGGAAACTGTAGTGCCCTACCCTAGTCAGCCTTGTACCACCGGTTTGACTTGGGTTGAATTTTCCTGTGGCATTCTTGAATGGTTGAATTACCGTTATGTAATGTTGTAGATTAGATAATATGAATATTGTGCATACCTGTTATACTACTTTCGCATCGATTCTTGTTTAAGTTTAATTATTTCCCTAATTCTTGTTATAAATCTCGAGCTAACACCTTCATTGAATATATATATATATATATATATATATATATATATATATATATATGTATGTATATATATATACATATGTATATATATATATATATGTATATGTATATATATATATGTATGCTTGCGTGACTCATGGTTGTAGGAGATTGCAGGTACAATACTGCCTAGGTGCGAGGTTCGTCTCCATTGGGATTCGCAGGGTTGACTATACCTTTTTCATCCTTAGGATTTGGATTAGGTGGTCGTAAAACCCTCGTCTTGCCTTAGCCATGGTCAAGTGAGTGTCGTGTGTGGTCCGTCAGTTTCTTTTTCGTATGGGTTTGCGTGTTGTGTGATTGGTTGGCTTTCTTGGTTTGCGTGTGGTAAAATGGAGTACTTTATCCTAAGTATTTAATTTGATTTAATGTGTTCATTTACTCATTAGTAATTGAGAAATCAAAATAAATAGGTTTTTTTTAGGTGATTAATCATTAATTAAAAATGATCGCTATATTTATGTTTGTAGCAAGTTTAAGTATTTAATTTAAATTAATGTATTCATTTACGCATTAGTAATTGAGGAATTAAAATAAATAAGTTTCTTTTATGTGAATAATCATTAATTAAAAAAGATTGCTTTGTTTATGTTTGTCGCAAGTTTAATTTAATGGTTAATTTTAAATAACAAATTTAATTAGTTTATGCGTTTCAAAAAGGAAAGATTTAAAGTTATTTGAAATAGAAATAAGTTAATCTCTTTTGCATTTTGGAAAAGAAAGATTAATTTTACTTATTTAAGAAAATCAATTTTGATTAGAAAAGTAAATTTTATTCATATATATTTTGATTTAGTGTGAAAGAGTGATTTTGGGAATTAATTTAATTAAAATATTTTATCCCTATCAATATTGTGAAAAATAAATGTTAGCTTAGTTAATAATTAAATGAGAGAGAAGCTTTTTAATTTTTAATTAGAAAAGCAAGTTAGATTATTTGAATAATTGAAAAGAATGATTTTTTTCATTTTTTATTTAAAAAGTGCTTAAATTCGAAATTAGAAAATTAGGTCAATATTTCATTCTTTTAACCTAGGTTGAAAAATATTTTGGGGGTTGTTGAATTTTTTGGGGAAAAAAATATTTTTGGGATGGAGAAATGGGGGATTTTGGAAATGATGGATTTTTTCTACAGCTGCAGGTTGGGCTCTTCGTCAAAAATCTTGCCAGGAATGCTAAAAGACGTAGGATTCATGTTTACCTTTTAATTTCGTTGTTAAATAAAAAATGGTGTTTGGTTGTTCTTCATGAAATGCTAGTTTAACAAAAAAAAAAGCTATGAATGTCCTCAGATTTGAGTTTCAGCTTTAAAGAAAAATGGGTATGCATTGTTTTGTATTGTGGAAAAATGGTTAAATTAGTTTTGTATTGTGGAAAAGATTGTAAATTTTAGTTGCCTAGAAATGAAAATGCTTGTTTAAAAATGGTTGAATCCATTTTCTGTGTGTCTTAGAGAATTTCTAAGTCTTGTTTTTTATTTGGGGGTTTTAGTTTACTTGTATTTTATTTGGGGCTTTCTAGTGTTTTTTTATTTATTTAAAGGGATATGTTTATGCTGGTCTTTTTCTATTCTGGAAAATACCCCCATTTTGTTCTCAGAAAATTTCTGAGTATTGTCAAAAAAAGGGAATATATGTTGCTACTGTGTACCCAACAACTAGGGTTTGAGTTTTTTTGTTTTTTTTAAAATAATATTAAAACTCAAAAAAAATATAAACTACAAATTATTTTATGTGCATTGTTTTTTTTGTTGGGGCAGCGTGGGGATAGCCATGGTCTCGACCCATGGCTTGGGATAGCCTTGGCTTCCCCAAGCCATGGGGAGAACCATGGCATGGAGACCATGGCAGGGTCTCCCCGCAGCCTGTCATGGCCCCCACAACCCCTTCCCAAAGGGAGAGGGGACCACATGGTTCCCACTTGGTGGGGCCGGTGGTTTCCCCATGGGAGGGGGGGAAATTTAAAAGTTTTTTTTTGTGTAAAAAAAAATAAAGTTCTAAATTTTGTTTTTAATAAAAGTTTTTTTTTAAATTTTATTTTTTCTATAAATTTTTTTCCTTAATATAGTTTGTAATTAATTATTAATTATTAATAATATATATATTAATTAATGAAGATTAACATATATATTAATTAATAGTAAATTTGAAATTCAAACATTATTAAATGTTATTATTAATATATATTTTATTGATGAAGATTAATATATATGTATATTATATTAATCATGGGATTATAAATATATATTAGTTAATATTCAATTTTGGTAACAATATTAATGGGGAAGTATCGTTGTTGGGAAGAGGATAGAATATATTATTAATTGGGAGATTGTTGAAAAAAAAAATATTTATTAATGGATGATTATTAAATAATACCTTATTCGGGAACATATTATGTTTTTTCGATCTGAATGATATAGGTCATCTAAGAACTTTAGAAATAGATTGCTAAAATATATAAGTAATTGAAAAATGAAATGTTCATCATTGGATATTCTGAATACTTAAATGATATGTTAATAGAATTATCAGAAATTTAATAATGCATCGATTGGAAAATTGATGAGTTAAGGATATCCTCTTTTAGTAAAATAAATGGTTTAGTTATGTTCTTTCTTGGTTTTGTGATAAGGACAAATGGAAATATGACAAGTTTAATTTATGTATTCGCTTTTGTTTAAGTAATGGCAAGGCCTTGATAGGTTTGTTTGGAAGACCCTGTTATGTTTGTTTATATGGCTGAGTTGTGGTTGGCCCTAGGATGGTCAGGCTCCTAGTTAGAGTATCGTCAGGCAATGAACCTTTGTATTAGCTTTTAATATGCTTAGTTGGATCTGTTTCTATGTAAGGATCATTTAGGATTTATTGACCGAAGGGGTCATTTGTATATTGGTTGTGTTCGCCTAGTAGGTAGGAATGTAAATGACATGAAACTTATGTAATCTTAACTTAATTTATTGCCGGAGGGGTCTTGTAGTTGAGCAGACCCAGAGATGTAGCCCCCTAGGGGTGAACTCCAAGATCATTTATGTGTTATGTGATGCTTTTGTCTCTCATGTTTCAAAGTTAGTGCTAGCATGTATGGATGCATTATGTTAAGTGTGTAATGGGGATTTAATGAAGTTAATTTTTGAATGTCTGAATGTAGTCATCTTGTTAAATGCAATAGATGGATCATGAAGGAATGTACTCTATTGATGTTAATGAAAATACATATGCGTGAGAAGACCTCATAGTTATGATGATGTTAATAGAGCATTTTGGGACAAGGTGCATGTTATGAGTTTAATACAAGTTTGAACGTAATGAATGGATAACAATTATTGGATGAACTTGTCATAATACCTAAATTGTAATTCTAATGGATGAACTTCATTTTGTTACTTACCTTTTTATCTTAATAAATGAACATCATCATAATAGCTATATTTTACTAAATTGGATGAATTCATTTAGTTATTTGTGTTTTATTCTAAATAAATGATCTTCATCAAATTAGCTTCATTCTAACTATAATTGGATGAACTCAATTGGTTATCCACATTATAACCTTAATAAATGAACTTCATCCTAATACCTACATTTTAACTATAATGGATGAACTCATATGGTTATTTACATTTTAACCTTAATAAATGAACTCCATCTTCTTAGCAATATTTTAATTACAATGGATGAACTCATATGGTTAATTACATTTTAACCTCTATAAATGAACTTTGATATATTAGTTATATTGTATCTAAAATAGATGGACTCGTCACGTTAACCATATTTTAACCTTAATGGATGAATTTGCAAGTGATCTATGTTTTAACTTCTATGGGTAAATTTCCTCATGTTAGCCTCATCTTCAACCATAATAGATGAATGCTTCCTAATTTCTATAATGTTAATTCACTGAATAAATTATATCCACGATTCAAATGATATGTAATTAAGATATCCTACTTAATTGGATCAGATGTCATGAGTTGAGTTAGGTGTTAGGTTACGTAATCACATTGGGAAACTCCTTAGGTTCATTTAGTCTTCTGCTGTGTTATCTAAGCGTTAGATAACTCCAATGCATCTTAATGCTGTGTCTTATGAATATATTATAAAAATATATATATTTACACCCCATTTGAGTGGTTTTAGCTTTATCCCTTCAGGGTTTCCTGGTGGGGCACTACAAAAACCCAACTGGGAAAAACCACGGTGGGGATGAATACCCACAAATTGTTCTTTGAACTCTTTTGAAGTTCGCTCTGTTAGGAGCCTAGTCCGGTTAAAGACTTTTACAATAGGTTTTGCTAGGAAGCGATCCTGCTAGGGATCACCCAGTTAAGGGATGGCTAAATACTCGGTTAAAGGTTAGAACCCTGTTAAAGGTTACCTTGCAAGAGGATTTGAAGAACTCATTGAATTGAGTCACCCTGTTAAAGGATTTACACAAAATCCTGTTAAAACTACCCGGTTAAGGGATTTTCCAACTGCTGAAATGGTTAGAAGTCAACAGGTAATACACTGATCTGATAACAACACTTAATGCCTAGGTAGATCCACTTTAGCTCCTTTGCTTCTGCAATCATACTCTGCAAGCATCAACACACTTCTCCGATCTGGAAAGAATCAAGTATCTCTTCACTTGGATACACACATAACATTTGCCAACAACTTCAAAATGAAAAATATCATTGACCTTATAGGAAATAGATAGGTTGGTAGCATAAACCCTAAACCCTAAACATTTAGGTTTAACAATTCAATCAGTTCAATCCTGACCGTTATTCATATTGCATTGAATACAACAATCTTGAACAGATCTCAAGATTTTCTCCAACGTGCATTCTTTGCTACTTCAGGAAGTTGATAACACATCACATGCTCTCCACCGTTTACAGAGACTTCGCACATTCCTGAGGTAGATAGGATCAATCTCCATGCAAGATCCTCAAGGAAATCCTTCACACGCACAAGGCTGATTTGGCAACACTATCTGATCTTCATTACAATGCTAACTCATCATAAGATGTCATTTTTTGAATCACACAGGCTTGGAATGCATTAACCGGAAACCTTGAAGTTGAGACTACCAACTGGTAGTCATGCCAAGTGAAACCCCGATACAAAACTTCCCATATACCGGTTCACAATATCATACCAATTCTCTTGCCAGTTTGATTACTTCAATATATCAGTTCACACTTCAGCATATTGACATCAATGACAACATACAATATCATCATGTCATCAAGCTCTACACATATGCCAACAAATGTATCCCGTAGCTTGTGGACTAGTAGTGGATTGAATTCATTATAATGCTTTTGTTGTAAATGAATATTTGATATGTATGTAGTATTTATGATGGCATTAAATGAATGTTCTTAAGAGAAAATTTGTTATACTTGGTAAGTGATATATCTAGAATATGAATGTGAATGGGTAGTTGTTAGGATAAATGGTTAACCTTAAGGAAATGAACTAGATTGTTTTAGATTAAATGGGATGCAGTTATGACTCTGGTAGGAGGATAAGTATGGATGTATCTTAGTGTATTTTGTAATAGAATTTTTAAATGGAAAATAATGTTACTAGAATTATGGTTGTGCATTTGGTATTATGTGTATGCTATTAAAAAACTAGAAATGTGAATAGAACATATTGCTATTAAGTAAATCATGATGGAGGAAGTATATGATCATGTTGGAATTTGAATGTAAAAAGGAAATTAGGAATATTTGGTATTGGTGCTCTAAAATGAACCTAATTGGGATGGATTAGTTAACATTGTAATGGATTGCATTTCATGATAGGTAGTTAGTAGATGATCTTACTTATGTTGCATGGAAGGAATAAATGGTAATGGATATGTTATGTTTTGGATTAGTAAATGATCATACGTATATGCATAAAAGGAGTAGGTGATTATGGTACTGGGTTGCATTAGATAGTAGTAGTGTTTATGATAATAATTTCTTATGGTGATGTCTTAAGTAATGATGTTGAGATACCCTAGGGAGATGGTAGTGATGTTATATTGTGTTTATTCCGTTTGTGTAATTAGTTTATGTGTTTATGTTATATCATCATGAGGAGTAAGTGTATATTATGTTAATTGATGTTAAATGCATATAAATAGTTAGTTGTAGATGTTGCATTAATAGATTTTTTTTATAACTATCTCTTTTGTTAGTAGATTTTGGTTTACTTATCTAGGGTATTTTGGCGGGAATTACATCTACTTTATCAAATATAGAAAGAAGATGAGGTAAGTATTTCTTAGATGTCAAAGAAATTGTTGAAGCTCGGTTAGAACATCTCTTTGGTAATCCCATCAAAGTTGAGAAGTATGCACATAGCATCTCTATTCCTAGTTTGTTATTAGATGCAATTGATATAATTATGTGAAATGATATTTTGAGTTTGAGTATCCATTTAGTGATGAATTTGTAGAAGACATTTCTTCCAAAGTTGAAGGGAAAGTATAAGAGAATATTTTAGAAGCACAAGTAAGGTACTTTTTGTCGAACAATTTCTTTATGTTTTGTTTTTGTTTATCCACCTTTGTCCTTGATGTCAAAGGGGGAGAATTTTGGAGAACTTTGAGAAGTTTGAGAAGATTGTTCCTAAAAAGGCTGGAAGTATATAGTTTTTCATTCTAAGGGGGAGAATTGTTTGAGAAGTATTTTGAACATGTTGTTAGAGAAATTGTTTTTCATTGATGAATGTTTTCATCAATGACAAAGGGGGAGATTGTTGTAATTTCTTATATGAGTTGTCATTGATGTCAAATCTAGTGGTTTGGATAACTCCAGATATGGTGAAGAGCAGTATGCATGATGTATTGAAGTGGAAGATAGGTATGTCCTAGATGACAAAATCCTATTGTTATTGATGTTGTAGTCTTTTATTTCTCTATAATTGTGTATTGATAGTATGAGAATATGTGTATCGGGATTTGTGAGTTGTGGTGTTGGTCGTAGCATTTGACTTTTTGCTCCAGAAGTCATTCTTCAAATGTTTTTCTCTAGATGTTTGTTCAAATATGCAATTATTAGAAGATTATTATGCTCTGATTCCCTCTAGTTCTTTTGATTTCTAGTGATGCTCATTTGATGATCCATTTGTCACATCTTTAATCTTGCAATATTGACTTAGATCATGATTATTGCCTCTAGTTCTTAACTATGGTCTATCTTGGTTCATTTCTCTTCGGATGTTCTACTTTGTCCTCTATTGATTGTGGCATTTAGTTACCATGATGTTTTGGCACTTTGAAGATATGTTTATTTCAAGCTTGTCTGGCATTGAAAGTTGATGTTTTTATTAGATAATTACAAGATACAATGTGTATCTTGGTTGTTGCAATGTTCCTTTGGAAAAATGGTTTTGAAGCCAACCTGGTGTATATTTCTAATTAACACACATATATATGTAGGTTCTCTTGATTGTAATTATTATCGATGTAGCAAGTGAATGAGAGAGTATGAGAAGGATATATTATGAAGGAGAAGGAAAGCATGAGTGAAGGATAAAGTTGGAAGCATCAGAGTTGATTCATTGTGGATAGATTTGTGCAGTCAAATAGTGAAGCATTTTGTAGAGGTTCTTAACCGAATTTGCTGAAAGAAGTCAGTTCATTGTCAAAATTTTAACTGGAATTGGTTCCATGTATGTATAGATGCAATTTTCTCAATTAACATCCTTTGGCAGTGAGCCTTATTAACAATAAGTCATTGTATCTAAGCAATAAGCTCTTCAGGTAGTGAGCCCTTCGGTAGTGAGCTAGTCTTGTAATTCCATATAACTAGATTTTCTTGAGAGTTAACCCTCTTTGTAGCTTTTCCCATTTGGGTTTTCCATGTATAAAACTTTGGTGTATCTTGTGCAGTTGTGTTATGTTCTATTTTTTTATTTCAATATTAACAAGAGATTAAGTTAAGTTTCAGGATATCAAAATATTATGAGTTTTAGTTTTATAAGTCAAAGTAATATTGATTCACTCCCCCCCTCCCATTATTCCAGTTTTCTCAACATATAGATATGATATTCCTAACTTAGGTTGACTGCACTAATTTCTTGGAATTAAAATTTTATTGTATGATATAGCGAGCAATCTTTCTTTCTACAATTATAAAAATGATCTTCTTACTCAATTTCATATGGCTAACTACAAGCCATCTCTAGTTATCTTTCTTCCTATGATCAAGTTTGAAGCTGATAGTCTACTTCTCCTCTAGTTAATGTTGCCTTATATCAATAGGTTATTGCCAGTCACATTAATTTGACCCTTGACATGCCCTAAACTTCATAAGCTATCAACATGGTTTCAAAATTTATATAGGATTCTCATAAGCTACATTGAAATGAAACTAAGAGGATCCTCCACTATCTTCAAAACATAATTATATTTGGGATGTATAATGAATTTGGTGTAGAGGTTGATATGATTTTCTATACAAATTTAGATTGGGCTACTGATTCTCATAGTTGTAAGTCCACTTTAGATTATAGTTTTTGTTGGAGATTGTTGGATATGGTTTCTCATTACTGCTGCTAGGATATGTTGTTGTCATTGATGTCAATTTATTCCTATGATTTATTCTGGTATGATTGGGAAAAATTTTTGATCTGGTTTTGTAGTTTGGTTTTGTTGATCACTATTTTGTAGAGTCGTGTATTTCCTCTTGTTATTTCGGTTGATCAGATCTTGTGCTGAGACTTTGGGATATTATTTTGGATGGTATTGTGTATCTTCATTTCAAATGCTTGTTATTTGGTGCTCCACAAGTTATCTTTCTTTATGATAGTTGTTAATTGGTTATGTTCTTGAGCTTCCAGATGTTGACAGATGAAGATTTGAAAAGTGGTGTTGGTGCAATTGTTCTGGATGATTCTAACATGCTTGCTGGTGTTTCCTAGTCGTGTCCTATTTTTTTGGTGATCCACATTGATTTTTGTGTGGGTTTTTGGTGGTTTCTATCAACCGACGATGATTTGTGTGTTATGCTGTATTTCTAGTGGTGTAGCGTGTTGCAGTTGATCTTGGCATGATTTCCGATGGAGTTTATTATTTGGGAATTTGATTTAGGACCATGCTATGCTATATAAATCATTATATTGGTTCGGTGGTCAATCTTTGTATCTTGTAATGTAATTTTGTAATAGTGAGTTGAGGTTTAGGGTTTCGCCGACCTTGTTATCAAGGTTGATAAATTGTATTTGTAGGTGAGTTATTCATGTAGTTTGGGTGTCTATGTTGTGTTTGCAATATTAGAGAGATATTTGTGCGAGAACAAGAGATTTATCCTTCGGTGTTGAGGTTGAGGTAAAATTGGCATTGCATGGTAGACAACTGTGCTCAACTAGAATTGTAATTAGGCATTTGGAGATGCTATTCTTTCAATTCACTTCTTTTGTATTATAGTCTGAATCTTATTGTAAGTTAGTGAGACTTTCCTGAGGGTTGTAGCCTTCTAGGAAAATATCTTTTGAGCAGTGAGATCTAGGCAATGTGTCTGAATGCATGTGCATTCTCCATTGTAATATTTTCACATACTACTATAGATTATTATCTTACTGTGGGTAGGTTCCCACAGTGTTTTTCCCTTAAACCAAGTTTTCCACATAAAAAATCTTGGTGTTGTGCTATTAATTTGCTTATCTATTTATTGTTGTAGCTTGTTATATCTATTGTTGTGGTAAAAGTTTTATATTTTGGTGAAGACTGATTCACCCCCCCTCTTAGTCTTCCTTCTTGGCTAGTGCTAACAATTGGTATCTAAGCTAAATCCTCCCATGGAAGCTCAGTCGCTTGAGGAGTTTTGAGATGGTAGCTAAAGGTATTCTTATCAAGAAGGATGATTTGAGGTTTGATGGAAGCAACTATACTGTATGGAAAAACTAGATGGAGGTGCACTTGGAATGTCTTGGAGAAGATTACTGGAAGATTACAAAGAATATCTATGTTGTTCCTTGTAAAGCGGAAAATCACAATCAAACCCTAGTTGCTCTCCCCTCTTCTAACTCCGAGGAGAGAGAAGGGAGGTTGCTAGGGTTGATGGTTTTCACTTAGGGGAGAGACTTTACATTCAAAAGAGGGGTTGAAACCCACAAGATCCAATCCCACACAATGCAAGATTGGATGCTAAATGTGTTTCAAGGGTTAAGAAAGCAAGGCTACCCTCTTTTGTAAAGAATGTGCATAGAAGAATTAAGCTAGGCATGCATAGAAAGTGACAAAGATTCGCTTATAAACTGAGATAGGGATACAGGATGAAGCTGCAGACCTGGAATTAGCAGTAAAATGTCGATACGGCGCTGTCCTGCAAATTTGAGCAAAAGTTGTCGGGACGATGGCGCCCGGCGCCATGGTCCTCCGAAAAATCCGCGAAACGAAGGGGGATCTATTCGTCTCTGCACAAGGATTCTAGATCTTCAATTTCAGCCGCGTACCTGCAACCTACACACAGAAAAGCGAAGACGATTGGGGGGTTAGGGATTAGGGGTTTGCCTTTAGGTCAAACCCCAGTTTTGGAATTAACCAAGAAATGAGAAATGTTGTAAATGTAAATGTATGTAATGTAAAACAAGTACTAATACCTTGTTGTAAGGATGTTTGTATCCTTATGTGCGAAGGTATAGATGTTGTTGTGTGTTGTATGTTGTATGTTGTATGTAGCATGTAGTAAGTGATCTCCTCTTCAATGGTTGAATCCTTGTCTTGAATGCAACACTTAGCCTTGAATGGAGACTTGGAATGAATGCTTGAATGCTTGAATGCTTGAATGTTTGAATGTTTGAATCTTGATTTCATCTTTTTTCCCTCTATCTAAATGAGAGAGGAAAATGTAGTTTATATACTTGCCAATTAGGGTTAAAAGACTAATTTTCCCGACCTTAGGCCGACCAGGAAAGTTAATTTTCCAATTTGCAAACAAAAAGACCCAAGACCCCATAGGAAGCCGGGCCCAAAATAGGCCCAAGGACCAGGGCGTTGGGCGCCATGGTCCTGGGGGACCAGGGTGCTGAGCGCTCTGGTCCTGAAGGACCAAGGTGCTGGGCGCTCTGGTCCCACCTCCCGAGACAGCAGGGTGCAAGGAGGTTCAGGCCAGGGTGCTTGAAAAATGCAGTTTTTGGTGTCGTGAGCAAGATTCGGGGTCTCCATTCAGGTTGCGTGTTGCGTCGCCATCGTGAAGACAACTATACTGTATGGAAAAACTAGATGGAGGTGCACTTGGAGAAGATTACTGGAAGATTACAAAGAATATCTATGTTGTTCCTTAGAATGGACTATCTACTCCTAATGAGGTTAAGGAAGAAAAATACAATATTAGAGTGAAGGAAGCATTGCTTAGTGCCCTGACTGATTCAAAAATTACAAATGTTATGGGACTTCAGACATCACATGAGATCTGGGAGAAGCTTGAGATCCTATATGAAGGTGATAAATGGGTGAAAGTTGCTAAGTTGTGGAGTTTGAAAGGAAAACACGAGACATTAAAGATGGGAGATGATGAAAGCATACATTATTTTATGTCTAAGGTGAATGAACTTGTCCTAGGTATCAGATGTGCTGGTGTAAGCATTGAGGAAGATGAAATTGTTGCTAAGGTGCTAAGATCTTTACCTCCTGCTTATATACATAAGGTTGCTACTATTGATGAGATTCAGAGTGTGACTACAGTGATAAGAGATTTGTTGGTTGGAAAGCTTGTTGCATTTGAGATGAGTGAGTTTGGAGAATCACATGGAAAGTCAGAGACAACATTTAGAGCATTCGTGCCTATATCCGGTAAGAAAAAGTATGATCCTAATGAGTGCGGAATATCCAAATTGATGAATACTAAGAGGAGGGGGTGAATTAGTATACCAAAAAACACTAAACTCAAACTTCTAAATAGTTTAGCAGATAACTGCTGTAATAGATTCACTAATAAATTGGTTAAGATAAATGCAAACCAAATAGCAAACAAAACATTCACCCACGAAAGCACAATCACCATAACACAAGATGTTTTGACGTGGAAACCCAGATGGGAAAAACCATGGTGAGTAGAAACTCACAAGTAACTATCTGCATATTAGAAACCAGACCAGTTAAGGTCAAACCAGTTAAAGTCATACAATGTTCTTCACTAGAACAGATCCTGTTAGGAATCTAGATCTTTGTTAGGAGATAAGTCATGTTAAAGACTACCTTGTGAGAGGATTTTAGATTCACAGTTGTGAACCACCATGTTAGAGGATTTACAAAGGTTTTGCTAGGCCTACCCAATTAAGGGTTTCAGACTTGTCAAAGATGTGAGTAATCAACAAGTGAGTGACCTAGATACTAGAATAGTATGCTTGGTTAGATCCTTGATAGCTCACTGTTAATGCATTTCAGCATTACTTCAATCTTCAATATCTCCACACTCCTACTCTTCACACAGACCTAATCTTCTCTACTATGATCGCACATACAAACCCTCATCAACATCTAAAACCCTAGACATGATGTCCTTATAAAGGAGTCTGATTTCATGTCGGTCCAATAGGATTCAATTACAAGTTCCTAGGTTCAGTGCATCTAGACACATTTGGTAACATGGCACAAAATCACCACCAAAGTGTCAGCGGATGATAACTCTTCACAAACTCATCACAAAGTAATACCGATTCATACAATTTACCAATTACCAATTGTCAAAAATGAAGACTGGAAAAAATGTTAACTATCGCTTTGTTCCTTCACACCGCTTGAGATCCTCAAACTGCTTGAGGTCTTCATACTGCTTGAGGTCTTCAGTCATTTTGTGATGGGTAAACATCTTCTACAAAACACTGATAGTCTAAAGATTATAATACATAATACCGGTTGGAACAAATACCGGCTGAGCAGAACTCATACATCAAGAAAGTGTACACAAAGGAAGTGTGTGTCCATCAATGACAATCACAACATCATAAAAATGCCAACAATCTCCCCCTTTGGCATTGATGGCAACACTTAGGAAAATTTTGACATCTAAGTGTTTTTACAATAAAAACTATGCCATATGCAAAATTACTCCCCCTAAGCATATACACTATCCCTTTTGTAGAAATTGCAATGTATACTACTCCCTTAAAGTGGTAACATGAAAGTATACATAACATTCACCAAAATTTTAAATACTACTCCCCCTTTGCCAACAATGACAAAGTAATGCATAATAACCCCTGTTTCTCATTATCATTAAAATTGAGTAAATGTTTTTGACAATAAGGAATGAAACTTGTCAAAAATAGATTTAAAATCCTACAAAAAAGTCTTCATGGCTAATGACCATGACTCAAGTAATGAGGTAGCAACCTCACTTTCAGTCTGCATCTGAGATACCTGTTCTTCTATGGCATCAATAGTACTCATCTCTTGAGTTACCGTTAGGGATTCTAGATTGAGAAAACACTTCTGAAGAATTTGTAGTCTGGGTAATAAGACTAGTTGAAGCTCTTGCAAATCTATTGATCGGTTGCTGATCTCTAATTCTATCTTGGCAGACTGAAGGTGATAATGATGAACTATTTGCCCATATATAGTGAAGGAATCATATTGCATCTTGAAGTTTCTTATGTATGCCTACAAATCTGATTGGAGTTTATCTTTTTGTGTGAGCACATCATCGCAAAATAGATGGGGTTGGCTGATTTTCCTCAACGGGAGTTTGCCCTCATCCATAGCAACACTTATATCCATCTGATGTTTTTGAAGTTGAGACTGGAGCTCATTTAGTTTCTTAACTAAGGTAGTGTTGATTTCCTTTTCATGCTTCTTCTTTGCATTTTCTGCAGCAACTTCTTCCAGGAATTGGACCTAGTCCTCTACAATGGTACATAGAAGTTTCAGCTTTGATATAGAGGAATCAGTACTGGGAAGGTTAGTACCAAGAATCAAACTGGTGAGAGTGTCAACTGTAGTTTGAATAACATCTTGCTCCTTCTTCCTCCTCAATGCTTCCAATCATTCCTATGCAAGATTTATGCTTCGGAGCAGCTCCGATTCATCTGTAGATTGGAGATCAATAGGACTGGTGATGTCAACTAGTTTGGATTGACTGTTGGTTGCCTTGGGAGTCTCCGCTTGTTTGGCTTGTTCTGCTTCCTTCTCCTCTGCTACTCTTTTCTTCTCTTCTTCTTTCTTCTTTTGTTCCTCTTCTTGTTTCTTCTTCATTTTTTCCTTCTTCTTATCTTCTTCCTCCTTTTTCTCCTCTTCTTTCTTCTTCTTCTCCTCTTCTTTTCTCTTCTCCTCTTCTTTCCTCTTCTCCTCTTCTTTTCTCTTCTCCTCTTCTTTCCTCTTTTCCTCTTCTTGTTTCTTCTCTTCTTCTTGTTTCCTCTTTTCTTCCACTTTCTTTTTCTCCTCCTCTTTCTTTTTCTCTTCCTCTTTCTTTTTCCCTTCTGCTTTCTTTTTCTCTTCCTCTTTCTCCGCTTTCTCCTTATCAACATTTTCCTTGTCCAGTTTCTCCTTTTCTGCTTTTTCCTTATCATTTTTGTCTCTCTCTGCTTTTCCTTATCAACCTTTTCCTTCTCAGCATCTGGAGTGACATCTTCAACATCCAATGCATCAACATCAATAGTGTCAACCTAGTTTGTAACTCTTTCTCCTTCACCATCAAATACCTCATCCGGTTTGGCTGAGGATAGGTCAGGTTCTTGTTCGACCTTCTGTTGGCCTCATACACTTGATGCAACTGGACAATAGCTTTGGCATGTAGATGAGTGTCCTTCTCCACTTCAGAGGTTCTTCCTTCTAGAAGCCTGAGTCTTCTTCTTCTCATGAAGAAGAGACCTTTATTCTTGTCCATTATCTCAAACAATTCAGAATTGGACGCATTGGGAAAGTACTGAGAAAAGACTTTCTCCCTTATTTCCTATTCTTTCTCAATGGAAATGCACCATTTATTGTCAAAAGAATTTTATAAAGAATCAGGTTTCATCAATCTAATTTCAGATGGTGACCGGTCATTTTCACACAGATATTTTATCATTTCCTGTTCTACTTCTTCCTTCTCATTATCAGAAAAACCATCAAAATATTCTTTTAAGTCATCAAGCACCTTTCTCTTAATATTATTTAAAGTCCTTTGACAATGTGTCAGAGGCTTATATGAAGAGATGTCTATATTTACTGGTGCTAATGTTGTAGGTGCATTACCAATAGATTTAGCCTTCTTGTTTGATTGCCTGGTTTTCTTAGGCTGCACTTCCGGTTCGGTATCCTCTGACTCCAGTGAGTTGTTTTGGTCTTCTGCTTCCTCTCAAATACTTTAGCGGGTGCAACTTCCATTTTCTTCTTGGCGAGTGACCTCTTGGTCACTTTTGGGCTAGCTAAGGTAACTGGTGCTGATACCGATGGCACTGCCTTTCCCTTTTTCAATGAAGGATCTTCAACCAGTGTTACCCTTTCCAAGTAGGTGTTGGTTCACTTTTTCTTTGCATGTAAAGGAGAGGCAATCAGGGTAGAGGCATACATTACTTCATACCCCATAGGTTCTACTGCTTCGTTTCTCAGCTCTACCTCTTCCATTATTCGTTCACCTACCTTTTATGATAAAGTAGATGTTATCTTCATATTTCTTTACAATATCTCCAGAAATCCTCATCCTTTGGCTCATTTTCCACCTGAATTCATCAAAATATTTATTCTAAACCCAAGGATGTCTGGTTCCCACTGCTTGGAGACTTTCCCTAATTTTCTTAGTGACCAGTTGGTTAGGAGACCATTGAATATCACCTACTCCAAGAAATTAGCCTTGAAAGTAGAAAAATAGACTAACCAAAAGCTGTCCAAACCTGAACCTTAGAGCATTGTCCTATTTGATGGACTTCAGGTTCAATAGTAGTTGTTTCTGCAAACAGGTACATAAGTCAAAAGAGGCATCTTCCTGAATCATTCTATAGGTGGTATTCACTACAACAGCAGGGACAAAGTTTATTCTGCTGGCATAAAACAACTGATAGCCAATCACCATGCAAGCATACTTAACTAGGTCATCTTTGATGGGGTTGACAGTCATTCCTCGTTGGTCACTCAAAGAACTGGTGAGCTTATTTCAGTCTTGATGACCTTCCTTAAAGCTAGCACCTCACCAATGTTACAAAAACTGGTGACGAGATGAATTGCTTTCATTGTGATATCATGCGTTTGCTCCAGGTACATTTTATCACCATGTACTCTGCTCAAGATGATGCAGATGTGGTCTTCCGTGAACTCTTCAAGAAAATAAACTGTATTGTGTAGTTTCTTCTTTTCTAGGATGTTATATTCCAGTTTGATTTTCTTGTCATCCACACAGAATAGATCTAGTTGGGAATGGATCACTAGGGATCTTAGGTCTTCCAATTTGCAATCAATATAGGCTGAAATATCTTCCTCAACTATGACTCCAGTGGGTATCTGGGATAGGGCATTGTATTTCATCTTCTTTTGAATAAAATTCGCTAAGTCTATAGGTACACTAGGACTGGAGTGCGATGCAGAAGCCATGATTAAATGATAGACAGAAATTTTGAGAAATACCTTCACACTTTGGAATTTAAGGTTTTGCAATGTCGCTCACAACACACCACTTTGGTTGTTGGATTACCGCTTTGATATTCTTCACTTGATTGATTGAAAATGATCTCTGGATTCTTCTATAAGATTTTGAATTCTCTTTGAATCACTTGATGAGTGCTCTTTATCACTCTCCACTTGAAAATTCTTCACTCGAAAACAAATAAGTGAAAATGGCATCAAAAATCCCTTTTAAATGATCTTTCACCTACCATAATAAATGCTCCACCTCTAGGGTACAAACCCTAATTTTGCCTTTTATCACTTCAAAATCTTCTACCAATTGACAGGTAACATATACCAGTTAAGGTCTTTAGCGATATAAACCAGGGGTTCAAATATTTCACCGATATGCTCCTCCCTAAGCTCTTCTGAAGCTCAATTTGCTGGTTTCCACACTAGGTGCAGAAACCAGTTCATCTTGTGACACTTCTTCAGGTTTCTTTTTCCATGTTTTATTCATTCCCGTTTGAATGGTTTCAACATCAATCTTCCCTTCTGGAGTGATCAGTATATCATCTGATAGGTTCTTTCTCATTCTGCAGGTTTTGGTAGTGTGTCCCAGTTTGTTGCAATGATAACATACCATTCTAGGTGTTCTCCATGGTCCATTGTTCATACTACCATTCTTCTTTCTACATGTTGCAGTAGTGTGACCACTACCATGATAGATCAAACAATTTTCTCTCCAACTAGTTGCCACTTGATAGCCACCACCACCTAACTGATTGTCATAGGCATTATACCAGTTTGGATTCCGGTTCATAGTGGGTTCTGAGATAACTCCTTGAGTCCTTGGAGGGTATCTCCCAGTGTTGTGCAAAATAGACATGCATTCAAATTCTCTATGCCCAAACTTGTTGCATGCATAACAGTTTCAATTGAATCTATTGGATCTAGGCTTATTGTTTAGAAAATAAGGAAAATTATTGTAGGCCTTATTTCTACACACATTAGCAGTATGTCCTTCCTTGAGACAATTAAAGCAAACAAGTTTAAACTTTTTCTTACCTTTATCCTTTGATGTTGGTTTCTTCTTTGATGCTACATCTTTTGTTCCAGAGGTCTCACCTTCCTCATAACTGGAAAAACCAAGTCCAGTGGTATTCTTTACCAGTTTTGTTGATTCAAGCTTTTGCTCTAGCTTAGCAGTACTCTGATTGAATTTGGCAAGTATCTCATTTGTCTCACCGAGTTCTTTGGAAATAGAAGCATTGGATTCCTTCAAGGTTGTATTCTCAGAAATAGCCATGTTTAGTTCACCTTGCATTTCTTCTTTTTCCACTTTACTCTTTTGGGGATGAGCAATAAGGGCACTGATTTCTTGCTTCAGCTTAGAGATCTCGTGATCTTTGTCTTTTACCAGATCTTCATCTTTCCTTTGGTTCTCAAGCTCTTGACACCTTCTGCTAGTCAATCCTTCTAGTTCCCTTCTCAAGTTGGCATTGGATTCATTCAATTTTTCAACTTCTTCAACTAGGGCATCTATGTCTACTTCTTCAGAAGAACTATTTTCAGTAAGCTCCCTTAGTTTCTCAACATGCTCTCTTCTTTTTGCCAGAGAGGCTTTATACTTGACTTTGAGTTCATCATAGGCTTTCTCAGTCTGAGTGAGACGATGAGTAAGTTCCCTCATAGTGTATTCCCCCATATCTCATTCCAAGTGGTTAGACTTATAGAAAGGTTGGCTCTGATACCAATTGATGAATTCTAAGAGGGGGAGGTGAATTAGTATACCAAAAAACACTAAACTCAAACTTCTAAAAAGTTTAGCAGATAACCAGTATAAAAAATTCACTAATAAATTGGTTAAGATAAATGCAAACCAAATAGAAAACAAAACATTCACCCACAAAAGCACAATCACCATAACACAAGATGTTTTGATGTGGAAACCCAAATGGGAAAAACCACGGTGAGCAAAAACTCACAAGTAACTATCTGTAGAATAGAAACCAGACCGGTTAAGGTCATACAATGTTCTTCACTAGAACAAATCCTGTTAGGAATCTAGATCTCTATTAGGAGATAAGTCCTATTAAAGACTACCTTGTGAGAGGATTTCAGATTCACAGTTGTGAACCACCTTGTTAGAGGATTTACAAAGGCTTTGCTAGGCCTACCCAGTTAAGGGTTTCAGACTTGTCGAAGATGTGAGTAATCAACAAGTGAGTGATCTAGATACTAGCATAGTATGCTTGGTTAGATCCTTGATAGCTCACTATTAATGCATTTCAGCATTACTTCAGTCTTCAATATCTCCACACTCCTACTCTTCACACAGACCTAATCTTCTCTACTATGATCACACTTACAAACCCTCATCAACATCTAAAACCCTAGACATGATGTCCTTATAAAGGATTCTGAATTCATGTCGGTCCAATAGGATTAAATTACAAGTTCCTAGGTTCAGTGCATCTAGACACATTTGGTAACATGACACAAAATCACCACCAAAGTGTTGGTGGATGATAAATCATCACAGAAATACTGGTTGGTAACTTATCACAGAGTAATACTGGTTCATACAATTTACCGATTACCGGTTGTCAAAAATGAAGAGTGAAAAAAATGTTAACTACCGCTTGAGATCCTCGAACCGCTTGAGATCTTCATACCGCTTGAGGTCTTCAATGAGTTTGTGACCGGTAAACATCTTCTGCAAAACACCGATAGTCTAAAGACTATAATACATAATACCGGTTGGAACAAATACTGGTTGAGCATAACTCATAAATCAAGAAAGTGCACACAAAGCAAGTGTGTGTCCATCAATGACAATCACAACATCATCAAAATGCCAACATAGATATGAGAGAGAAAGAAAAGAGATTGAAGAGAAAGAAAGAGAGCTTGATGAGCTTGAAGCATTGATTGCTTGGAGATTGTCTAAAGGTGTTGGTAAGTATGATGGAAAGTTGCCTTTGAAATGTTTTTCTTATAATAAGATAGGACAATTTTCTTCTATATGCCTAGAGAGTATGGCTAAGCATGATAGGCATGATAAGTTTGATAAGAATGATAGGAATGATAG
The DNA here is from genome assembly GCF_030272615.1 of Cryptomeria japonica. Lineage (NCBI taxonomy): Eukaryota > Viridiplantae > Streptophyta > Pinopsida > Cupressales > Cupressaceae > Cryptomeria > Cryptomeria japonica. Next base: position 533,630,258 of record NC_081412.1, on the reverse strand, counting down.
ATATGAGAAGCATGAGAAGTATGATAAGCCTTATAAGTCTAACCAGTAGTTTAGGAAATAGAAGAACTATTATTATGTTGTAGATGAAGGTTTTACAGATGATGAATCAAAAGGAGATGAATTTTTGTTTATTCCCATTAAAGAAGATAGACTCGTGCCTATTGATTCCACTAGTTGTTCTATTGAGGAGAAATCTTTGGCAACTAGGTAGAAGAAAAGGATGAATGGGTGATTGACAGTGGTTGTTCACATTTTATGACCAATGATAATAGTAAATTTGTAAGCATGGAAAGGTATGATGGTGGAATAGTTATATTTGGAGATGACATAGCCTGTATAATCTATGGGAGAGGTTCTTTTTCTTTTGATGGTCAGCATAACACTGATGATGTCTTGTATGTTGAAGGTTTGAGGTATAATCTTTTAAGTGTTGGACAAATGATTGATTGTTGGCAATTTGGAGGAATTGATTATGTGTTGCATTGATGTCAACACTAGCTTATTTGGTTATCTAACGAGTTTTAGTAGAGTGGTTGGAATTTGATGATGATCAAGAGATTTGTCTCTGATATATTCTGATTGGTGGAATTGGTTTGGACCGGCCATTCATGTTATTCAAATTCATGTCACATTCATATGTTGTAGTAAGCCTTTTAGTTACCGGTAAGGTTTCTATCGACAGAGCTTTGCTGAAGATCTTTTAAAGGATTCGATAAGTGGTGTTGGTGTGGCTTCTAGAAGATTTTTGGGATGCTGATGGTTATCTTGTTCATGTTCCATTTGATCGGTGGTGTTGCATTTGGTTTATGGTGACCTATTTTAGGTCTAGACTTAATTCTATTCTGTTAGGTTATGGACTAGTTTATGTAATGTGTTGGTGGATGCTCCTGATGCATTGTTGGTTGGATTTATTATTTGGTTAATGTTGTTTCAGTCTTAGGATGACTTGGATTATCATTGGTTTGTAGGTTTATGTAATGGATTTATTATATTATCTTTTAGGTGGCCGACCTAATTGTTTAGGTCCCAGATTGGTATAAATATGATGTAAGATCTCTTTGTAGATCTTGGTATATGGTCATGGTTATGGGATTATCTCTATGAGAATAAAGTCATAATCATATGCAGAGGTTTTGGTCGAGCATAGGTGATCGAATTGGGTTTGTGCAAGAGGTTTAAGACCTCTGACATTGAGCTTAGCGGAACTATACTTAGGCATAGGAGATGTTATTCTTTCAGTTCATTCTTATTTCTAGATTGTAGTCTAGAGATATTTTGTAGTCAGTGAGGCTCCTTTGTGATGAGCAGTGGACTCTAGGTTGTTGGCCTTCCTGCATGTGCATGACCCTTATTATAATCACATACTTACTATAGAAGTATCATCTGACTATGCGTATTCTTCCCACCATGGTTTTCCCATGTATTGGGTTTTCCACATACAAATCTTGGTGTTATGTGTTGTGGATGCATGGTATTTGGTTTATGATTTATGTTTGTGCTTAACTAATATATTTTCTATTCTGGTATTTGGTTTATGCATTCCAATAAAAGGTTTTGTGTGCTTAAAGTTTCATATGTTAACAACTGATTCACCCCTCTCTCAATTGTTTGATGGTTATCCTAACAATTGGTATCAGATCTTTATCTTCTATGTAGAAGCATAACTGCTTGAGGAAGATCTTATGGTGAGTAATCATTCAACTTCAATTTCTTGTCAGAAGGACAACCCTAGACTTGAGGGAACAAATTATAGAGTATGGAATATTAGGATGGAGACTCATCTAAGATATCTTAGCAAGGAGATTTGGGAGATCACCGAGAAAGGCTATATCCCTCCTGATTTGGCATTTGGCAACCCTCCTTTGACAGAATTGGATAAGAACATTGAAAATGACTATAGAACAAGAGAAGCCCTTTTGAGCACCCTTTCAGATCAGCAGGTAATGGGATTAATAGACAAATCATCTGCAAAAGCTATATGGGATAAGTTGGAGACTCTGAATGAAGGTGACCCTATTGTTAAAATTGCTAAACTTGATGGTTACTAGGTGAGGTATGAGAACCTGGGAATGGAGGAAGATGAAAGAATTACTACTTTTATGGAAAGATTTAATGAAATTGTCTTGGGAATTCAGTGTTGTGGTGGATCTTTGAGTGAAGATGAGATTGTTTCTAAAGTATTGAGATCTTTTCCATCGGCTTACAAAATGAAGGCTACTACAATTAATGAGTTGAGAACAATGTCTAACACTTATGTCAATAGGGATACTTTGGTTAGATAATTGTTTGCTTTTTAGCTTGAAGAATTTGGTCCTCAAGGAGCTGCAAAGACAAATTTTGTATTCAAGACATCTACATCATCAACCAGCAAGAGTGATTGGAAAGCATTATATGTGAAGGAATTGGAAGATATGAGGAAACAAGATGAAGAGATTGAGGAACTTGAAGCACTATTTTCAAGAAGAGTACCTAAGGGTCTGATAAGAAGTAAGTATGAAGGAAAATCACCTTTCAAATATTTTGCATGTAATAAGATAGGTCATTTTGCATCTAGATGTCCTCAGAGGAATTCAAGATTTGAGGAAAAATATAAAAGATCTTTTAATCCTAACCATGAATATTAGAACAAACATAAGTATAGGAGAAACAAATAAAAATCATGCTACTATGTTGATGATGAAGGTGTAACTAATTATTCTGATGATGAACCGACAAAAGATTCAGCTAGTGGATCCGGCAATGGAAAGGAATGGGTATTCTTAGCTATCAAGGAAGATGCTCTGGAACCTGTCATTTAAAATGAAGAGAAGGCCCTTGCTGCTAAAGTTGAAGACAAGGATGAATGGGTGATAGACAATGGATGTTCACATCATATGATTGGAGATAAAAATAAGTTTCTATCTTTGCAAGAATTTGATGGTGGTCTGGTCGGATTTGGAGATGACAAAACATGCATGATTAGAGGAAGAGGAACTATATCATTGGATGGTAAGCATAACATTGATAATGTCTATTATGTAAAAGGTTTAAGGCATAATATTTTGAGTGTAGGATAGTTGGTGGATAAGGGATTTCAATTAGAGTTCAAGGATGGAAAATACAAAATCATCAATAGATCTGGATTGGAGATTGCAACCGGTACTCAAACTAGAGGTAATATCTTTCATTTGAACTCCGTTGAGAAGACATGTTTGATTTCAAATATTGATGAGAGTTGGCTATGGCATAAGAGGTTGTGTCATGTGAATGTTTATTGCATTGTAAAGATCAATTCAACTAAGGCAGATAGAGATATACCTAAGATTGTGAAGCTTCATAATCCTGTATGTAAGGAATGTCAAATGGGAAAGAAAGTAATAACTTCTTTTAAGAGTATACAAGACAAATCTAATGAGGTTCTTGATCTTGTTCATATTGATTTGTGTGGTCGTGCTAGAATAAGAAGTTTTTAGGGTGATAGATATTTCATGCTAATCATTGATGACTATTCTAGAATGATGTGGGTTACTTTTCTAAGGGAGTGAGGTAGCCGTAATCGGTAAGAACCTTGAAAAGATTCAACTAGCTTATGCAGCAAGAGAGACAAAATGAAAGAAATAAGAAAACATAAAAAATTCATATAAACAAATCATATTCAAGCCATATAACTTCTGGAAATCATTCAGTAATAATCAAATTATCATCAAAAAACATTTGGTAGTTAACTGGTTACATGCAGGCTTCAAGCCAGAAACAACCCAATGAGGACTCTAAAGATCAACCAAATAATAACATGTGAATCTCAATCCTTTTTCTAAGTTATACTTCCTCTACCCCTACAAATGATTACATAACATCATATTTATACCCACTGAAACATATTCGGGTTAGCCTCAAAATATTACATTCACCAATGGAAGAAAAATGAAACGTGTAATTAGGTCAGCCCTAAGACTTAAGAAATATTTATGGAATATAATAACCAAGTGATGCGGATCAGCACAAAGGTTGGCCACATGCCAAGGAACATCAGACAAGACCCAAGATGGATCCACATGCTAAGAATCGCGTCGATAATGAAGGAAAACCAACTGGTAAGCACCAGAAGTATCCCAGAAACCCAGAAACAGCCAACTGAAATAGATAACTAATTGGAGAAGAACCCAAATGAACTATAAATCTGGAATCAAACACATGAAACCGCCAAGAAACTGTAAACAATATCTGCCATGAAGAACAAGAAACTACCAGTACATACCGATATGAATATAGAAACTGCACAAAGAACTAAACAAAAAAGGAAAATGTTTTTGGTTGATGCAGGATTGCTCATCAACCGGGGATGCTCTTGCATCAGATAACCCAGGTAGAAAAAGATGTTCAATGAGAGGTAACTCATGAACATATAAAAGGATTCAGGATGAAGATGCCATGCTCTTTTTTAATCCAAACATCTTCTTTATCTGCCAATCTCTGCTTTAGCTCCTCTATTGCCTCAACCAGCTTCTCTAACCTCTAACCTTTGTTGTTTCTCTTTCATTGCTTCTGATTAGCACATTGTCTCTATTTTTGCAACTTTGATTTGGTTTTTCAGTTAGGTCCCAGAGACAACTAAGAGGGGGGGGGGGTGAATAAGTTATGAAATAAATTTAAACCAAAAATAACTTATCCAAACTTAATGCTTAATACTGGTAAACCAAACTTTATGTTGGTAGATAGTTTATCAGTTAATTGTAGTACTGATAAAGATTAATGCATGAAACAGAAAGACAATAAAAACCACAACACATAACACCAATATTTGTACGTGGAAACCCTGTAAGGGGAAAAACCACGGTGGGAAACCTTACCCACAATCAAATGATACTACTGCAGATAGTATATGTATACAAATGGGGTCTGCACATGCAGAAAGGCCAAGTGCCTAGAGCTTACTACTCAAACACAAATATGAGTCACACTAACTATAATTGGATGGTTAAATCCAATAATGATGTACTGCTCAAAATAGCATCTTCATATGCTGGATTCAATACTGGTTCAATTCTGATATGCCTTCAAAAAAACCTTGCTTCACCTTCAAATGATGTCTACGTGCATAGCTCTACTTATTATTGCATATACCTTCTTACAATTCCTTTTCCTAATTTCCTATCGATCTTACAAATAAGATCTTACATATATACCATAACCTAAGACCAATTTTAGTAGGTCGGCTCTAAAAGATATTACAATAAAAATAATTTACAAGTAAATCAATAACCAATACAATATCCTATTCAACATGGCATCTTAATGTATTTACAACAATAATAAATTATCTTCGTAGCATGTCATCCTAATCTGGAATAGATAATCCTACTGGTACTTATTCTGGACCTATTTGTCGGTAACATCAAATATGCAAACATGAATATACTAATGAACAAATCTCTAAGACAAAGTGTCCAAACGATGTCTTCAACTTAACCAAGTGTTTTCCATGTCATTCAAAGTGCTGGTGAATAATATATCCTATCGGTGAACTAGATACCGATGACTATGCATAAGTCACTTGCTTGTCGATGAACATAACCAATTCTCCAAAGTGCCAGAGTTGATAAGTGTTAATAGGTGTTGACATCAATGACAAAAGCATATCAACATATCCAAAATACCAATAATCTCCCCCTTTGGCATTGATGGAAACACAAGATGGAAAAACCATCAAAGTGCCAAAACAAAAATGCCAAATACCAAAAACCAACAATCTCCCAAAAGAGATCATAACCAAAATCAAAATTCAGATACAAAGAGTAATCAATCTCTCCCAAAGTAACAATCACTCCCCCTAGGAGTAACATGTGTTTTCCCTGTGTTTTTCCATATCAATCTCCCCCCCTTTGACATCAAATGACAAAGCTAATACAAAAACCAGGTTCAAATACAAAATACCAACTTATTCAGTATACCAACTACTCCCCCTGAGAAGTAGCTCACTTCATCAAAGCTTGAGTAAAAGATTTTTCTATCATATCAACTGTCTAAGTCTCTATCAGTGGGGGTATGACCCCAAGCTGATCTTTGAGATATTCAAAGGTCTCCTTAGGCAAAGGCTTAGTGAAAATATCTACAATCTACTCTTTAGTATTCACATAAACCAGTTTTACTTCTTTTGCTTCAACATTCTCTTTCAAAAAATTCAATTTGATAAAAGCATGTTTAGTTTTAGAATGTAGTACCGGATTCTTAGATATATCAATTGTTGCAGTGTTGTCACAATAGATAGTTATAGGCTCCTTGCATTTTACCTTTATGTCCTTTAACATTTGCTTAAGCCATAATACCTGTGTACGGTTAGTTGCTGCTGCAACATATTTTGATTTTGCTATTGATAAAGATGTGCAACTTTGTTTCTTACTCAACCAAGAAATTAATCTACTTCCAAGAAAAAATGCTCCACCAGTGGTGATTTTTTTGTCATCCACATCTCCTACCCAATTTGCATCTGTGTATGCACATAATTCAAATTTTTCATCTCTAGGATACCATAAACCAAGATTTGTAGTGCCTTGTAAGTACCAGAAAATCCTTTTTACTGTTGATTCATGATTTTCTTTAGTATTACTCTGAAATCTTGAAACAATACATACTGCATTCATAATATCAGGTCTTGCTTGTGTCAAATACACTAGGCCTCCTATCATAGATTTGTACCTAGTTGGATTAATAGGTGTAGATTCATCCCTTAGTGATAATTTGTTATTTGTAGTCATAGGTGTGCTTACCGGTTTAGAGTTTTCCATCCCAAATTTCTTTAGTAACTCCTTCAAGTACTTGGATTGACTCAAGAATATACCTTTACTAGTTTGTGAAATCTGCAATCCTAAAAAGAATTTGATCTCTCCAATCATAGACATTTCAAATTCTTGCTGCATTTCAATAGAAAAGTCTTTACATAATCCATCTTCTCCTCCAAAAATTATATCATCAACAGAAAAATTGATAACCAAGATGTCATCATTAGTCACTTTATAGTATAAGTTACTATCAGCATTACCTTTAGAAAAACCAATCTTCAAAAGATATTTATCCAATCTAGCATACCAAGCTCCTAGAGCTTGCTTCAACCCATACAAAGCTTTCCTTAACCTGCAAACCATATCTTTGTTATCTATCAAATAAAATCCATCAGGTTGCTCAATGTAAACTTCTTCAATATCTCGATTCAGAAATGCACATTTAATATCCATTTGATATACTTTCTAGTTCTTGTGTGCTACAAAAGCCAAGAATAATCTGACTACCTCAATTCTAGCTACCGATGCAAAGGTTTCATTATAATCAATTCCTTATTTATGTGAATATCCCTTACACACTAGTCTTTCTTTATTTCTGATTACCTTTCCATCTTCATTAAGTTTGTTTCTGAATACCCATTTTGTTCCAATTACATTTTTGTCTTTAGGCCAGGGAACTAATGTCCATGTGTTATTCTTTTCAATTTGTTCTAATTCTTCTTCCATAGCTTTAATCTAGTGTTTTTCTTCACATGCCTCATTAATTGATGATGGTTCAATTTGAGAAATAAGACATACCTCTTCATTTTCCAATCTTCCTCTTGTCATAACTCCTTGATACTTGTTCCCAACTATTTGATTTTCAGAGTGGTTCAATCTTACATACTGGGGTGTCTTCATTTGCTATTGTTCCTCAGTTATAGTGGAATTTTGTAGATGATACCAGTGTAACTGGATCTTCATTTTGTATCGGTGGGTCCAATGTAGGTTCATTTGTTAGTATTTCTATTGCCGGTTCAGAGTCTATATACCTTGAAGTTCCTCTAAATTGTTCATCAATCTTCACATTTGTACTCTCAACAATTTTCTGCAGTCTCTTGTTAAAACATCTATATGCTTTTCTCTTAGAATTATAACCAAAAAATATTCCTTCATCACTTCTACGATCAAATTTACCAATATATTCATCTTTCCTAATATAGCATTTACTTCCAAATATTCTGAAATATTTAAGAGTAGGAGTAATACCAAACCATAGTTCATGAGGGGTCTTACCAGTTTCACCTTTGATTTGAACTTTGTTGAATGTATAGACTGTTGTGCTTACTCCCTCTCTCCAATATATATGTGGTAGATTTTCTTCTGATAACATACTTCTAGCTGCATCCAAGATAGTTTTTTTTTTCCTTTCTACAACTCCATTCTAATGTGGTGTCTGGGGTGCTAATAAATGCCTTCTGATTTCATTCACTTCACATAATGTATTAAATTAATTAGATGTGAATTCACCTCCTTGATCTGATCTCATACATTTGATTTTCTTGCCGGTTTCATTTTCTACCATCACCTTGAATAGTTTGAATTTCCCAAGTGCTTCTGATTTTTCTCTGAGAAAAGTAACCTAACACATTCTGAAATAGTCATCAATGATTAGAATGAAATATCTATCACCTTGTAAGCTTTTAAGTCTAGTTGGACCACATAAATCAATATGAATTAAGTCAAGAGCATTATTGGATTTTTCTAGAATACTTTTGAAAGATGCTCTATCTTGTTTTCCAAATTGACATTCCTTACATACAGGATTGTGAGGTTTAACAATCTTAGGTAAATCTCTAACTACCTTAGTAGTGCTGATTTTCATAATGCAATCAAAATTTACATGAAAAAGTCTCTTATGCCATAGCCAACTTTCATCAATATGTGCAATCAAGCATGTCTTTTCATTGTTATTCAAATGAAAGATGTTACCTCTAGTTTGATTACCGATTGCAATTTACAAACCAGTTTTGTTCATAATTTTGCATTTTCCATTCTTGAATTGTAACTGAAAACTTTTCTCAACTAATTGACCAACACTCAAAAGATTATGCTTTAAACCTTCAACATAGTAAACATTGTCAGTATTATGCTTACCATCAAGAGATATAGTACCTTTTCCTTTGATTAAACAAGCATTATCATCTCCAAATCTTACTAGACCTCCATTATATACCTGAAAGTTCAAGAATTTACTTTTGTCACCAATCATATGATGTGAACATCCTGGATCAATGATCCATTCATCTTTAACTTCAATTTTAGCTGACAGGGACTTCTCTACCGGTTGAATAGTATGTGCCAGTTGATCTTCTATTATAGCAACAAAGACCCATCCATTGTCTACCAGATCATCATCAGAATCATCAGTGACTCCTTCATCAGCAAGATAACAAGACTTGTCTTTATTCTTCTTAAATCTGTATCTCTGATATTCAGGTTTAGGCTTGTATGTTCTTATAGCTTCTTCTCTTAATATAGCATGTCTATCAGGGCATCTTGGAGCCATATGACCAATCTTATTATAGTTAAAACATTTAAAGGGTGTTTTACCTTCATACTTACTTCCAACTGGACCTTTAGGCATTTTTCTTGCAAATAGTGCTTCAATTTCTTCAAGTTCTTCATTTTCTCTCCTACTTTCTTCAAGTTCTCTTGCATAAAAGGCTTTCCAATCAGACTTGTCAAATGATGGTGCAGATGATGTTGATGCCTTAAAAGCTAAATCTGTCTTTATAGTAGCAACAAGACCAAATTCCTCAATTTCAAAAGCTGAAAGTTTTCCAACCAATGTGTCCCTAGTTACTGATGTATTAGGCATTGTTCTTAACTCATTTATAGCAGTAACTTTTATTTTGTATGCCAGTGGCAATCCTCTTAAAACTTTTGAAACAATTTCATCTTCACTTAAGGTTCCTTCACAACATTTAATACCCAAAACAATTTCATTAACTCTTTCCATAAAAGCAGAAATCCTTTCATCTTCTTCCATTTTCAGATTTTCATACCTTGCCCTAGAAGCTTTCAAGTTTTGCAATTTTGATTATGGAATCTCCTTCATTCAATGTTTCCAAGTGGTCCCAAATACCTTTAGCAATAGATCTATCTGATAATCCCATGATTTGTTGATTTGATAATGCGCTTAAAAGTGCTTCTCTTGCTTTGCAATCATTTTCTTCATCTTTTGCTAAGGTAGGTGGATTAGGTTGACTTTGAGTAGGAGCAATATAGCCATTCTTTGTAACATCCCATATGTCCTTTCCAATGCAATTTAGATGTGTCTCCATCTTGATCTTCCATATGCCATAGTTGGTTCCATCAAGTTTAGGACTGTCCTTCCTGAAATAGATAGTAGACATTGGATCTCCTCAAGTTGTTAAACTTCTACAAAAAGAGAACTAGACTCTAACACCAATTGTTAGGTCCCAGAGACAATTGAGGGGGGAGGCAGGGGGGGGGGGTGAATTAGTTGTCAAATAAAGTTAAACCAAAAACAACTTATCCAAACTTAATGCTTAATATTGGTAAACTAAACTTTATGGCGGTAGATAGTTTATCAGTTAATTGTAGTACCGGTAAAGATTAATGCATGAAACAAAAAGACAATAACATCCACAACACATAACACCAATATTTGTACGTGGAAACACTGTAAGGGGAAAAACCACAATGGGAAACCTTACACACAATCAGATGATACTACTGCAGATAGTATGTGTATACAAATGGGGTTTGCACATGCAGAAAGGCCAAGCGCTTAGAGCTCACTACTCAAACACAAATAGGAGTCACACTGACTACAATTGGATGGTTAAATCCAATAATGATGTACTACTCAAAATAGCATCTTCATATCCTGGATTCAGTACCGATTCAGTTCTGATATGCCTTCACAAAAACCTTGCTTCACCTTTAAATGATGTCTACGTGTATAGCGCTACTTATTCTCGCATATACCTTCTTACAATTCCTTTTCCTAATCGCCTATCAATCTTACAAATAATATCTTACATATATACCATAACCCGAGACCAATTTTAGTAGGTCGGCTGTAAAAGATATTACAATAAAAACAATTTACAAGTAAATCAATAACCGATGCAATATTTGATTCAACATGTCGGCTTAATGCATTTACAACAATAATAAATCATGTCCATAGCGTGTCGTGTTGATCTAGAATAGATAAGTCTGTTGGTGCTTATTCTAGACCTATTTTTCGGTAACAACAAATATGAAAACTTTAATATACCAATGAAAAATTCTCCAAGACAAAGTGTCCAAACAATGTCTTCAACTTAACCAAGTATTTTCCATGTCATTCCAAGTGCCGGTGAACAATATATCTTGCTAGTGAACTAGATACCAGTGACTGTGCATAAGTCACTTGCTTGCCGGTCAATATAACCAATTCTCCAAAGTGCCAAAATTGGTAAGTGTTAATAGGTGTTGACATCAGTGACAAACCATACCAACATATCCAAAATACCAACATTTTCCACAAAAATTCATCTAGTTTGTCACTATCATCTCTCTATCGATTGGTTCCATCTGTCCATCAGACTCATTTGTCAAATCCTTCTGCCAACTCATGTCACCTTCTGGTATAATCTCTGCAATTGGTTTTATCAAATCTTTCTTCAAACCCTCCGATATAACCTATACAACTGGTTTTGTCAAACCTTTTGGTATAACCTCTGCTACTAGTTTCCTACAACTTTTCTCAAGACTCGGATTCTTCACCTCCTTCTCTTTCTCCTCCAACGAAATCAATGTGAACTTCTACCCATCCTTTTCAATGGTAACTAGGTTTCTTCTACAGTCATAAATAGCTCCTCTATCATACTGCTAAGGTTTTTCCAACAAGACATGACAAACATTCATTGACATAATATCACATAAAACTTCATCTCTAAAAGGCCCAATATTGAAACTCACCCAACATTGCTCCTTTATCTCTACCTTCTGATCATCTTATAACTAACTTACCTCACACGGACAAGGATGCTCAATCCTCTTCAACCCAAGCTTCTCAATTATTTCCTTAGATACTAAATTATCAGTACTTCCACTATCTACAATGAACTTGCAATACTTACCACTTGATTTGCATACAGTCTAGAAAAGACTCCTCTTTTGAGTAGATCTAGTATCCTTTCTTTTGAACATAAGGGATTATCCTTGCTCTGGTGCACAATTAGATCTGGCACTATCTAATTCTTCACTTTCCACACAACTTCTTTCCATTCCTTGCTTACATTCATAAGATCTATGTCCGATTTCTCCACACTTGAAACATTTTCCAGGAAATTCTCTACTAGCTCCTACTACCCTTCCTTGGTGTCTTATGTTCTGGTTCTTTACTCCTCTTAGGTTTTTCCTCCACTTCTTCAACCGGTTTCTTCATACCATCATTCATTTTGAATTTCTCCTTTCCCTTATTTGGTTGTCTTCTTCTCACCTTCTCCTCAGCCTTCAAAGTATACTGGTAATCTTCTTCAATTGTTGAAACCTTCAACATACTCATCTCATCTTGAATGTTAAAAGAAAGTTCATTAATGTACCTTGCCAACTTTTCTCTATCCATCTCTTTATGTCCAGATCTGATTACCACCTTATAGAATTCCTCAGTACATTCCTTCACAATCATGTTTCTCTGTTTCAAGTTCTGCAACTTCTTGAACAACTCTAGTTCATAGTCTCCCAATATAAACTTGGCCTTCAACCTTGCAACCATCTATCTCCACCAGAGGATCTTCAATTCACCATTCTCCACTTTGTCTTTCTGCAACTCTTTCTACCACAAGGCAGCATGCGCTTTCAATTTGGTTTGTGCCAACTAGACTCTCTGCGGGTCCTTGACATCCTCAAACTCAAAGTAGTCCTCCAACTCTCCAATCCAATCGATCTTATCCTTCGGGTTCATCATTCCAAAAAAGTTAGAAACCTCAACTTTAAGCACTTTACTTGCTTGCACCACTTCTCTTATGAATATTTCCTCTCTCTCATCTTCCAGTCCTTCAGCTTCCTCATACTCATCCTTAGAGTTAGGGTTTCTTCACAAACTAGCCAAAGCATTATAGATTTCATTCCTCACTTCATTCTTGAAGTCTTCCATCATCTATTCCACCCTCTATGGGTTTTCTCTCCTCATTGGCATCTCTCCTTCCACTCTGGTGAACTGCCTCAACTCGGTGATCTGACTACTAGTTTCAATTGCCTCCCCTCGGTGATCTATTGAACACCCATGCAACCTACCTGCAATCGGTGATCTGTCCACCTCAAGAAATGCCTCAAATGATTCTTCCAACAACCGGTCCATAACCAGCTCTGATACCAATTGATGCAGCCATAACCAGTAAGAACCCTGAAAAGAGTCAACTAACTTATGCAGCAAGAGAGACACAACAAAAGTAGTAAGAAAACATAACAAAATCATGTTAGATACTTGATTAGTCCCAAAGACACTGAGAGTGGGGAGGGTGAATCAGTGTCTAACTGGCAAGAAAAATATTTAAACTTGTTTGCAACTTTGTAACCCAAATTAATATACTAGTAAGCAATTAATAATGCAATAAAGAGAAATAACAGTATAACCATCAATGCACACCATAACACAGATATTTTTGGCAAGGAAACCCGGTAGGGGAAAAACCTTGGTGGGATTTGTGACCCACAATATTTACTCACTGGCCAATATGAATAAATATTACTTATACATTAGGGGTCTGCACATGCAGGAAGGCCAACAACCTAGAGCTCACTGCTCAATACAAAAATGGAGTCCCACTGCCTACAATTGGATGGTAAAATCCAATGACAATTTACTGCTCAAAATAGCATCTCCAATGTTGGATTCAATACTAGTTTAAGCTCTATCTAATACCTCTACCATAAACCTTTCTTCACTCTTCTCTTCTCTTATTCGCTCATAAAATAATTACATCATAATGCATATATAGTTATTCACTCTCATATACCGCTTACATTCATTACCTATACACATTTCACTTACTTACAAAATGACCTACAAGATCTCATACATATATGAGTCTTTACATACATCATGTCGGTTATACAATTTAATTACAATACAAAATAATATCATTTCCATGTTGGATTAGAGTGTCGGTGTGATCTACTATCGGTGTAGACTGGATGCCGGTGATAATAGACTTGTAGTTCTTGTTGGTGCTAGTAGATGATGTCGCTTGTTGATGTAACCTATGAACCATGTCACTAGTTGGTTTCCATCAAAGACAACATCAACTATTCTCATCTAAGTGTATAATGCCAACAATCTCCCCCTTTGGCATTGATGGCAACACTCATGAGAAAAATCCAAGAGCTGATATCCAAAACTGATCCAAGAATAAGAGTGCTCCCCTTGAACAAATGATCCCTTCTATTCATTTTTCTCCCACACTACTCCCCCTTTGACATCAAAGACAAAGGATGTCAAAAAGAATTAAAGAATTCAAAATTCTACCTCATAGCCTATAACTGGTTATGTACAACCTGAAAGATATCTGCCAAAATCAGATTAAGACTGCATAAATTTAGTGCTGTCAGAAATAATGGTTTCAGTCTGTATGATCATCCCGGTTAGATAATGCATCTGTTTCTCCAATGATCTTTCTCCTTGAATGTTTTCTTTAGACAACTCAATCTGCTATGTTAGATGGTTTTCCAATCTAGGACCAAGTTTATTTTTTAGCTCACAGGCCTTCATTCTTATCCTTGCTTTTTCCTTTTCTAATTTTTCAATCTTTTCTTCAAAAACTGCCATTTCTTGATCCAAAACTCAAGTAAGTTCCAAAGAACCTATCATGTTATCTGCTATATCATCAATCTCTTTTTGTGTTTTTTAGATTCAATGATAGTGCCAAATAAACTAAGAGGGGGGGTGAATCAGTGTCTAACCGGTTAGCAAAATATTTAAACTTATTGATAACTTTTCAACCCAAAATAGTGTACAGATAAATAAGAATTATTGTAGTAAACACAAATAATAGAGACAACATAGAAACACACCATAACACAAGATATTTAACGAGGAAACCCAGTGTGGGAAAAAACCTCAGTGGGATTTGTGACCCACAATATTTACTCACTGGCCAATGAATAAATACTACTTACAATAAGGGGCCTGCACATGTAGGGAGGCCAACAGCCTAGAGCTCACTGCTCAATGAAGAGTCACACTGACTACAAAATGGATTATTAAATCCAATACAATGTATTGCCCAAAACAACATCTCTAATGCCAAGTTCAATACTGGTTTAAGCTCAGATAGATACCTTATTCAAAAACATTCGCTACCACTAAACAATTATTTTCTACCATACATCTCATCTCTTCTACTCTCAAAATGACCTATAAGATCTCATACATATATGAGTCTTTTACAATATACCATGTCTTCTTACAAAAGATAATTATATTATAATAAACAAAAGTTCAACCCATGTCAGTTGGAGTGCCGGTATGCTTTGTTGCCGATGTAATCTGAATGCCGGTGAAAGTGCCTCTCGGTGCTGGTGTTTTGCCGGTGTATGAAGTTTATGATGTCGGGCATGTAGAAACTAATTGCCAGTAAGTTGCCAGTTGGTTGCCATCAATGACAACATCAACTATTTTCATAAGAGTGTAGAATGCCAACAATCTCCCCCTTTATCATTGATGACAACACTCATGAGAAAAATCAAAATTGTTCTCCAAAAACTGAAATCCAAAAAGATGTGCTCCACCTAAGCAAATGATCTCCTCTATACATGCATTTTTCTCTCCACTACTCCCCCTTTGACATCAATGACAAAGGATGTCATAAATAATCAAAAGAGTACAAAAATTCTACCTCAAAGTCTGTAACCGGTTGGTTACAATCTGAAAGATGTCTACCAAAACTCGATTTAGACTTTTCATAAACTTGTTGTTGTCAGTTAAAGTTGCCCCAGTCTTCTAGATCATACTAGTGAGATAGTGCATTTGCTGCTCTGGTGATCGTTCTCCTTGAACTATTTCCTTAGATAATTCAACTCTCTGAGTAATAAGACTATCCAACCTCAGACCAAGTTTATCCTTTAGTTCTTGGGCATTAGACCTTATTCTTGCCCTCTCTTTCTCAAGTTTTTCCAACTTCTCCTAAAAAACTTCCATTTCCTGCTCAAAAACTGATATAAGTCCAGATGAACCTATTATATTATCCATAATGTCATCAATTTATTTTTGTGTCTTTTTCATCTCCTCGTCATTGTCCTCTGTGAAACAGTGAGGTTTAGATGCTTCCCTATATAACTCCTTATACTCCAAAATTGTAGAATTAAGTATTGGTAGAAGTTTATCCAAGTGACCAGTACATTTCTTTATGGTGTTGTCAAAGATTGTATTTTTCTCATTGTCAACTCTCTCCTTTATGGTGTCCTCATTCACCTTATCTATAGTTATTACATTATTAGCAATTAATTTGGACAATGTGACCAATTTCCCTACAGAATCATTAATGTGATCTATCTTACAATTAGGTGCAATCATCTTCAGAATAGGTAATGTGTTATCAATTTCCTTAAATGCTAAGGCATTGCAATCAGTAGTCCTCTTAATGGAATCCAAAAGTAACTCTATAATGTTAGTGGTTCTAAATTCACGTGTAGATGTGCTTGGTTCTATTATCATTGTTTAAAAAATGGGTTTTCCTTTCCCATAATTGGCTAAGTTTTTGAAATTTTGAGTTAGACACATTATCAATTGCTTCAGCTCCATGTTAGGTCCTAGGGGTTTAGGGTTTTAATTTTAAATCGTTCAATGTTTTATCAAAAAACCCTTTGGTTTCTATTCCTTCATTACTTTATCCACTTAATTAATGGGTCTTGGGGTCGTAAGAGGTGTCCCCCCCTTGTCATTTGCCTAGGCGGTTGTTAAATTAATCGTAAAATTTCACGCCTTATGTATTTTCTTCCTAATGTTGTCGGGCCTAGTAAGTTGTGTGCAATTCTCAGATGGATCTATGGTTTTTTCTATTTCATTAGGCGAAGTTGTGCATGGTTTAAGACTCATGAAATGGTGAAAGGGAAATGCATTCTAAATGGCGCATTTAGCCCAGTTTAAAATGGCTTCACCTCATCCAAGATCCAATGGCTAGCATTGTTTCACAACCTGAACTTGCAAGTGAAATACCTTTTACGAAATGGCGAAAGTGTTTGGTGGGACCTTGCAACAAAGATTTTCTAAGTGATTAAAAGGTGATCAAGTCCAATCTGATCCGACGGTTAGCATTGTTTCATGGCTGATAGATGCTCGAAGGTTACACCCTGCGAAACAGTGAAAAGGTTTTTCAGTCTGCAAAAAGGGAGTCTTTTCTAAGAGCATAACAAGTGATTAAGTTTCTTTTGATTTGACGGTCCGTATAGCTTCGCAAGATGAAAATGCTCGACAGTTAGCTTTTGCAAAGTACTGAAATGACATGGCACTCCAAGCAGACGGTCCAGCTGGTAGAAAGGGTGAGTAAGATGATGGCACATGGCAGAGGCCACAATAGTCAGCAAGGCAGGTCTAAGGGTTAAAAGGTGGGTCCCAGAGGTGAGTCATGCCACAAGATAAGGAGTGACCTGGCAGATATAGGTGGTAAGGATGAGGTGGAACCCAGTGTTTTCTCTCAGCAAATGAAAGACTGACATGTCAGTTTGAAAGTGACTAGATGCCAAGTGTTCGAAGTTGAGTCGGAGGGCCCACATCTGCCAAATTTAGTAAGTTGTTAAGCATCGATCAAGTCAAATATAATCTAACGGCCCGCATAAGTTTTCAATGGTAAAGTGCTCATGTTTTATGCCCTGTGAAGTGGCGAAAAGGTTTTTCAGCCCCAAAGATAGATAAAGCATGAGGTTAAAAGAGGATCAACTCCGTTTTGATCTAAGGGCTCATGTTGTTTCGCGGTTGTGAACCAGCCGAAGGATATGCTTCGCGAAATAGTGAAAAGAAGAGAAGGTATCTAGGTGTAATGCTAGATGGTGATGTGTCCATGGACATGTGGTTTTAGAAGTAATTGAGGGCCCACCAAGGTGTAACCGGCGGTATAAGGGAGAGACACGTGGCTGACATTGAACTAGGCTTGAACGGTTTTCTAAAGCTAATGGTTGAGTGCCACGTGGTAGTCAGTAACCAATGAAAAGGTAGCATAAGTAAAGCAAGCATAGAGGTCTCCCTTAAAGGGTGGTCATCTCTGATCTGATCCAACGCTTCACATTGTTTTGTGGCCCAAAGTTGAAAACTGTTTAAGCTTCACGAAATAGTGAAAGATCGCTAGCAGCCAAGGTAAAGGCGTAGTTAATGAAGAAGTCAATGGTTTTGGTAAGAGTTAAACGCCGAGCATCTAGAGTTCCATCTAACGTCTAGTGCGGCTTCATGAAGGAGAAGTGCTTAAAGGATAAAGCCCGCAAAATGGCAAAAAGGAGGTAGGGCCCATTGCGAAGGCAAGGCTATTAAGTCAGTGTAAAGGCCAATCAAGTTTCTTTTGATCGCAGGGTTGGCATGATTTTGTTTAAAGAAATTGCCTAAAGGTTATGCTTTGCAAAAAAGTGAAAGAGTGAAAGGAAAGAATGTGCAGGAATGTTGTGACCCGCTGGAGAGAAAAATTCGAATTCTCTCATGAATCAATTCTGAAGGAACGGCCGAAGCATGCGGTATCAATGTCGTAGTTAAGAGCTTGGGTACCATATATGATCTCCTATCAACTGGATGAAGGTATCATTCTAAAGAATTGTTGCAGAGGAGCAGATACAGAGCTATTTTCTTCAAATACAGAGCAAGTCAATTCAGTTGTAGAGTGGATTCCTTCGAGCTAAAAATAGGTTTTCTTGTACTCTTGTGTGGCAATTTCTTTATGTCGTGTTTTAATTAAGGTCTTGATATGTCACAAAACCTCTTGGGGGTAGTAATTTAATTGCTTGCATATATCAAAATGGCACCTAAGAGAGAATTTCCTGAGAAAGTTAATTATGAGGAGAGGGCCATTTGTGATGATTTTCTTGAGCAGTTGATGTTGTCGACTAATCAAGCATTGAAAGTGAAAGCATTAGTGCCAAGAGCTCCTCGTTTGAAAATAGGATAAGGGTTATATGATAAGGGTAATTGGTTGAGAGATCCACAGGTTGGGTTGTCTAGGTTGAAGTTATTCAAAGTTGGATTCAGAATGAGAAATTCTCTAGCCCCGCAGAATAGCATCTGGGAGTTAAATATAGGATAATTGGTAGTTCCAGGAGTATTCATGGATATGGATCTATTGACTCAAATTGCACATAATTATGATCCAGTCACGAGGAGCATTAGGGACATAAATGGGAAATCCCTCATTGAAATCAATAATGAGGAATTCAAAAGTGCTTTTGGGCTCAATGAGTTTACCAATTTTCTGGAACCCATTAACTTCAAATCATTGGCTCAAATATACAGTGCAGAGAGGAACCACCTTAGAAATGGGCCTCTTAAGGAATTTTTTTTGAAGATGGGTGGATTGATAGTTGTAGGACCCAACACTGAAGAGCCCTTCTCATTGAATCTGTTCACCCTTAGAGCTAAGGGAATGTATTGATCACTTTGCCAGATTTTAGGAGAGGATGCTGAGGCAAATATGCCCAATCACTACTTGCTAATGATTGCTCAGATTTTGAATCCTTCTCTTGCAGTAACCTTTGATTATGCTTCTTTTATTACTGATGCTATTCATGGAGGATTGATAGGAATAAAGAGTGGGAAGGTGGATAGGCCTTTTAGATGGTATTCACTCCTCATGCATCTATTTTTGTTCAAAGGTGGTGCTTATTTTGCAAGTGGAATGGACCTTATAAAAGAGAAGGATGGAGAAAAGATGCTAGTGCAACTATGGAGCACTATGTTGTCATGGGATAGAGATGATGCCAGTTTCTTAAAATTTGATAAATAATTTGCATAAAGGATTAGGACTCTCCTGTGCTCAGAAAACCCAAGAATCCCCAAGATGTTTTGGAATTTATTAGACCAAAATAATTTGCAGAAAGTATAAAGATTGTTCATAATTGGGGTGATATTTACTTATACCCTGTATCCACAGTTTTTAGAGTTTTTGGTTTTAGAGGCACTTCATTCTTATTTCCCTATCAAGTCTCTCTCAAAGTGGGAATTGGAGAAGTCCTCTAACAAATTGGTAGTGTACAAGAGGTAGAGCTGACAGGCAGGGGCAAAGGGACTATTTTCCCTATGATTACCGTAGCCCACAAATTTGTAATAACCAAAGGAGGTTGGAATTGTTTTGAAGATTTTCTCAAACCTTATCATTTGTCAATTTCAATATCCAGGTGTGCCGATCCAAAAGACTTCTTCAATGGCATGTTTAGAAAGAGAGAAGTGTGCAGAGGTAGACCCCATCAATTTCAGTTTCCTGAAGACCTCATTAGAAATGAGTTTGATCTAGACGAGCAGGAGTTGAGGAAGGAAAAATGGGTGGCTTATAAGAAAGCCTTAGATTTTGTACATCAGTTTGATACCAGCTATGACCCATTGTCTAGTTTTTTCCCATTTGAGGAGAAAATAAAGTTCCTAATTGTTTGCTTTGAGGATGTAATGCAGACTCTGAAAGAAAACAGGGAGGCTGTGATTAAAACCAACCTTGAAAAGGCAAAAATGGTTCTAATTAGGTCCACCTCCACCAGTGCAATCCCTCCTAGTAACTATACATTGCACAAGAAATCTAATTATAGTGTGTTGATGCCTACAACAAGGGAGCCCTCTACCTCCAAAGGAAAGAGGAAGATACAAGATGTCATTGACATCCAAGAGAGCCCAAAGAAGCAGAGAGTAGGAAAAGAAGTACAATCTGATACACCCTTATACTCTCCATCCCAATCCCCTATTCACATAGGAGATGAACAGGTAGCAGCTGAACAAATGATACAGTTAGGCAGTCTAGGAGAAATAGCCTACACATATGATAAAGTAGAAGAGGGACTGCCAGAAGAGCCCCCTGCTGCTGAGATGAACATCACTACCAATGAGTTTAAGGGCCAGGAGTGGGATCCCAAGATCAGGTAGGCTAGTGATGGCTTCTTGGCTGACAATAACTTTGTTACATTAGGAGCATTCATGCAATTTGTATGGAAGCAAAATATTGACAAATACAATGCAAGATGTGAGAAGAGAAAAGGTGAGCAACCTCACAAAGATCCAGCTCTAGTGGAGGAGGAAATAAAGCAAGAAATGATGGATGAGTTTAAGACCATCAATCCTGAGCAAGGAAGAGATATGGTGGCACAAGCTGGAGTGCTAAATCTCCCTGAGTAGGACATAGCAGATGCCCCCAGGTATTGGAGGCAGTGAGAAAAGAAACCAAGCCCATGGAGGGAACTACTTTTAGAAAAGATAATGCTGCACTTGTCATGTGGTCTCTCAAGAGAGATGAAAATAAGAGAAGTAAGGACACCCCAGGGTCAAGCTACCTTGGTGGAATGATAGTGAAGAGAGTGCAGAACACAGGGGTGGTGGAAGCTGCTAGTATTGTGTTAGAAACTACAAAATTTAGTGTTGCAGTAGTAGAAATGGAGGCTAAGGAAAAAGAAGACCTCCAAGTCAAGCTGGAGATAATTTTGAAGGCTTATAATAGTGCTAAGGAAGAGGTAAGAGGTAAAGATAGCATCATTGCTAAGCTGCAAAGCCAGTTGATAGGACAGTACCATCAATGTGAGTCTTCAACACTAATGATCACCTCTTCTCCTGCAAGACCTCCACCTAGTAGCCCCATCATTGAGTTCCCACCATCTCCAGGACCTTCTACCTCCCAAATGGTTGAGATTACTCCTCAAGAGTTAGAGAATTTAAAAGAGGCTCAGGCCTTGTATGCAAAGAAGTATGAGGAAAGAGTAAGGGCTACCATTTCAAGTTTTGCAAATACCATGAGTGTCTCACTGTTATATAACAACATTAGTAAGATTTTGGATATGTGGAATGAGCTTAATGGAGATAAGGCCATTTTGACACCTATTTTTGACAAGTGGAAGCCTAGAGAGCAGGACTTGGAGCTTATTTTTCTATCTTATGATGGAGCAGGGGTTGATCCTATCATCAAATCCACTTGTGACACCACCAAGGACTTAGTAAAATTAGTAGAAGGGGTGGACAAAGCTGATAGGAAAATCAACTTGTACAAAAAGGAGTATGCTGATCAGGTTTTTGAATTGCTCCCAAGAGTTTTTGTTAGCCCAGATCAACTAAAGGACAAACAAGTATGGCTTAAGGAACTAGAGGCCAAACTGTCAACTAGAATAAAAGGAATTGTTGATTTAGATGATGCTTCCTTTTTTGTTGAAACAATTCAGGAGATAGAGAAAATCAAATCTCATTATGGTTTTCTCAATTCAAAGGTCAACAAGATGAGGAATTCCTAGAAAAGGTTAACCAAGGCAAAGGCAAAAGTGATAAACTTGACGTGGCCAACTGATGATGTATACAATGAGTGGACAAGAAAATATGCCATCCAAGATGTAGAGTAGTTAGAGGGCACTCCTGAATAGTTAGAAGAGGTTGCAACTGGACATCAAGTAGAAGAAGCTACAGAAGTCGAAAAGGACTCGTAACTCTTTTTGTAAAAAGGCTTTGTAACTTCTTCTAGAAAAGAAATGATTGTAACAAATTCTCCAAGGAATGTCCGAAGCTATGTGCATCCATATTGTTATAAATGGATACCAGGACTAGTGAAAAGATGATTGCAAATAATTGTAAGAAAATGTTGTAGAAATTTATCTAAGCTTTTCTAAGTTTAATGGAGAATATTCGAAAGTTTTTGTAATACTTTCTTGAAAATAATATCAATATACAGACCATCGGTTTTGAGTAAAACTTTGTGTCATCTTCAAATGTGTTTGCAATTGTTTACTATTTCATTCTAAATAATCCAAGGTTGTTTTGTTTGAATAAGATTGTAAGGCAACTTTCAGTAGATGTGTTTGTTAGCTTTTCTCTTCAAGAGGGAAATTAAATATGCGGGGAGCACTTCTACCAGTAAATTCTCTGTAGGATACTATGAATCTTGATGAGCATAGTTTAATTTGGTATGCATAAATTCTTATGTGTGTTAGGCATATATAGGGATCAACGGAAACCAAGCCAATGTGATGTGTAGAGGTAATTTGTTTGGGGAGTATTGTTTGAATCTAGATGACTCTGTGACCTTGGATAAGGCACTAGTATAGATCGAGGTTGTCTATTACATGTTTTGTAGGTCAAATACTAAATATGAGTATAATTTTCATTCCTTTGTTTCAATTAGTTTCAAGGTGACTAGATCCACTGGTTTTCTGGACTGGTTTGCTGTGGATTTATCTTTTGAAAGTGTGAATTTGGTTCACAAAGGTATACCTGCCTAGACTTTGAGTATGTCCAAAGTGTAGAAGGTTAAATAAAACCTTTTCATATGTTGTCCTAAGAGTTTCCTTCCCTTTAATATCTCTTCTGCACAGAGTTTAATCATTTTATTATAAGGACGTTGAAGTGAATCAGATTTTGAAGACAACAAAAGTGGCGACTTTGCTGGGGAGTAAATGAATTGTTAAAAGTTAATGGTTAAGAAATATTTTTTTTGTGCTTAAGTTGTAAAAAAAATCACTGTGTGTGTTGAATTCTTGCGTATTATTCTAAAGCTTGTTTTCATAATTCCCATATTCTTGTGGGTGGCGACTCTGTTATATTGGAACCAATCCTTGTGAGTTATAAATCATTCTAAAAGGAAAACAAGCATAATGCAAGGAGAAAAAAACACCAGATCATTCATGAAGAAGCATCCTCATGAAACTTTGCAAGAGGGTTTGCTCGAGCAGTCACAAAGAGGCCAGAAGAGATTAGTGCTACATAAGCCATCAAATGTTGCTTGGGTACAAAAGAATAATAATACTGGTAAGATGCCTGATCAACCTATTTATGCGAAGTCTAATTCTCCTCCCAGAGATTCTGAACAAGACATATTATGTTTCCATTCTGGATTGTTTGGAAATATTAATAATGCACATGTTTTAAATCAAGATTTGTCCCATGTTAGTGTCTCTGCAAGAGATAGGACCAGTTCAAATGCAATTAGCCACTTTGTGCCTAGAACAATTGATGGAAACATTAGTTTGATTGACATAGATCAAGTCAATATATCAGATTCTGAGGAAAATTTCCCTGATGAAGATAAAGTATCCCAAGAAATTGAAGATCTGAATAAAAGAGTTCACCATGTAATCTCCCTAAGAGCCCAAAAGGAAGCAAATAAGGAGAAGGAAGTCAAAGCTAAATTAATGGAGAGAGATAGGCTTCTTAGACAAATAGCTGATCTTGAAGTGCTAGCTAAGGAAAAAGAAAAGAGTGATGAGGAAGGCCCTGTGATCAGAGAAATTCTGATCCCCAAAGCCAAGCAAGCATATAGGTCAGTAGTCCAACCAAACAGGGAAGTATTTAGCGATTCTCAGCTTCCTAGGACTAATGTGGATAAAGGAAAATAGAAATGGGTGGATGATGGAATTGAATCTAAAACTGCAGAAGAGATTTCTCATAGGTTGTCAGCACATGAGAGAGAAATAGAAAGAATGAGGAAAGAAAAAGAGGATCTCCAAATGGAATGAGAAAAAGCTGAATTGGAAGCAGCAAATCAGGAAGTAAAAAGAAAAATTAGTTACTTAAAGGCTCCCCCTATCATGTTTCCATCAGAAGACCTTAGTAAGCCTGATCCACAACAAATTTCCCTTCCCCCGATTAAGATTCAACTTACAGAGCCTGCTAATGTAGCATCAATGAGTCAAATCCCTATGAACAGTCAGCATACCCAAATATCTCAGTCTCCAATTCCAAAAGTTAGAATGGCTTTGGGAAACAATAATGTTATTCCCCCTTTTCAAAGGAGACCTATCAATTTAGAGCAATATAGACAACTATTCTTTGATGGGATCCCAGGGTATCCCAATCATGTTCCTACTAAGTTAAGAGATAGACTCCATAAATTTGCTGGAAACAATGCAATTAGTGTTGAGGAACATCTAAAATCTTTTGGGGACCTAGTAAATGATAATGAGATATTGGATGAAGATGTCATCATGAAACTATTTGTTCAATCCCTGGTTGATGATACAAGAGATTGGTACAGAGGTCTTCCAGTTAATAGCATTGGGTCATGGGAAGATTTTAAAAATTGTTTTCAAGACCAATATGGTGATAAAACAAATGTGAGCTTTATGCTCAATGAATTTAATAACATCAGAAAGTCTGACAATGAAATGGTCACTGATTTCAATGCTAGATTCCAAAAGGCCATGCATAGATTGTATCAGGTGATGAGATTAGATGATAACATGTGTTTAAATACCTATTATAATGCATTTGATTCTAAGATGGCCTATATCGTGAGAAATAAGAATCCACATAACTTGAGAGATGCTTTTAGAATTGTCATTAATGTAGAAAGCAATAGAAAAGCATCTGGGAAGTTAGGAAGAAGAACATATGGTAGATTATGGCAAGAAACAAAATAGCAACCTAATAAAGTTGCTAAGGAGGAAAATAAGATAGAGAAGTTGCTTATTACAATGAAGGATCTGACTGCCAAGGTAAACAAAAATGACAAACCTCATTACAACTGGCAAGATAGACCCCCTAGACTGCATGACATGCCTTATAATACCAACTGGAAAGATGACAAACCCCAAAATGAGAAGCCTAAAATTGCCCAAAATCAAGACACTCCAGATCCCTTGAAAGGGAAAACTGTCCATAATATAAAAAATACTCCCTGGTGTATTGCTTGTGATGGACCACATTCTCCTCATCAGTGTGTAGTGGCTCAGGCTCTTGAAGAATCTATGAGACAAGAAGCTGATCCTAACATCAATATGTTTGAAACCATCATAGAAAGTGATGAGGAGTCTATACAAAGTGAATACAGTGATGTGCTAGATAATGAAAGGTTTGTTCAAGGACAACTAGCCTTAGATTGGCATCCTACAGTGAATGTGGTAACAATTGAGGATGAAGAAGTTCATCTTAGAAGGCCTAGTGAGGAATAAGTTAAAAATCTCACTAAAGCTACCATTGTCAAAGCAAAACACAACTATAACTTGAGGAGCACTAAGAAGGACACTAATCAGGGTGAACCTGGTTCCATGTTCATAAAAGAGGTCACTCAAAAGAGGGCAGCAAGTAGTGCTACTACTGTTCCTAAGATTGGTCAAGAAAAAGGGGAACAAGTTAAAGATGTACCCAAGAGTACAAATGATAAAAACATTGGTGATATACAAGGAGCTGCCATAGTGAAAAGGGCAAGTCAGCTCAAGACAGAAAGAGTTAGAGCTAGTACTAAAATAAGCAATAGTTCTACATTTGACATGGCTCAAGCTCTTACTCAAATGAAGGTCACTATCCCATTAGTAGAATTACTGAAGATTAAAGAACATAGGGATGCAACTTTGTTTTTATTTTCTAGTATATCTGATAGTGACACAGTCTTACCCACCGGTTCAGCTAGAATTGGAAAGGATCAAGAGTTCCAAACCCCAAAGGTTTATGTTGGAACCACTATCACTCAAGATCCCTCACAGGTAGATCCTTTCTATGTTACCTTGTTAGTAAACAACCGGTTGATAAAAAACTGCATGATAGATTCAGGGGCTGCTGCTAATGTAATGCCCTATGGTGTTATGAAAGAATTGGGACTGTTAGTAGCCATTGTATATGGAAAATGCTATGCTATGGATAACAGGGAAGTACCTATGATATGTACAATGAAAGATATTGAGGTAGAAATAGTAGCATTCCCTGAGGCAACTTATAAAATGGATGTTATTGTTACTGATATGAAGCCCCATTATGGTATGTTACTATCCAAGCAGTGGGTAGCAGCAGTAGGAGGAAATGTTCAACTAGATTTGTCTTATGCCACCATTCCAATCAATAGAAATCAGGTCAAATTGTATAGAGAGACATGTGCTCCTAGGGTAATTGAAAATTTAGACCCTAATATGCTCAATTGTATGATTGATGTAGATCTTGATAACTTTAGACTTCAACCAATTCTACCCCAATTGAAGAATACTGACCCCATTGTGGTTGAATTAGAAGCACAACAATATGGATTATGGTAGATGTATTTTGATGGAGCTTGCTCCAAAGAAGGATCTGGAGTAGGGGTTCTTTTTGTATCTCCATCAGGTATAACTTTTAAGTATTCTTTCTTATTGGCTTTCCAGTGCACAAATAATACTATAGAGTATGAAGCTTTATTGTTGGGGCTTGAGGTTGCAAAGAAACATGGAATCCAACTATTGACAGTGTTAGGGGATTCAAAATTGGTTGTATCTCAGGTAAGATCCAAATATGCATCCAAGAATGATAGATTAAAGAGATATAAACATGTAGTTTGGGATGTTATTGAGCATTTTAGTGCATTTTCTATTAATTGGATAGAGCGATCAAAGAATATTATGGTAGATTTTCTAGCTAATGTTTCCTTGAAAAATGATGATGCAACACTAGCCGGTATTTCCACTATGGAAATAAAATCTAGGCCTATTATTCCTGATAATGTGTACAATTAGCAAGTTTTTGCTAATGATGAAGATATTCTTAGATTCATCCAATGTGTTGATGATTATGATGGACAGAAGATTGATTGTAATGCACTGGTGGAAGTGGTTGATAATAGGGAAACAATGTTTGGAAATGATTTGGTCCAGTTGGAAACCAATGAAATACCTAAAGGGCTGGTAGAGCTGGAAAGCATGTTCAGTTACAATGATAGTCACTTACATCAGCAGTCTACCACCAAGTTGGAAGAACTAGAGGAGGTAAACCTAGGAACTGAATCATCCCCTAAGTTAGTATACACTGGGAAGAAATTACCCCCTCATGTCAGGAATAACCTTATTAATTTATTGAGGAAATATAAACATGTTGTTGCTTGGTCTTATGAAGACCTAAAGGAATATAGACAAGATCTTTTTCAGCATGAAGTTCCTTTACTTCCAGATGCTAAGCCTTTTAGACAAAAATAGAGACCCATTAATCCCCTATTAGAAACTAAGATGCAACAAATGTTGACTAAATTAAGAGAAGGGGGGATTATCAAACCTATAAGACATTCTTCATGGGTCTCCAATCTGGTCCTAGTAAGAAAGAAAAATGGGGACATTAGATTGTGTGTAGGTTTTAGAAATTTGAATGTGGCTTCTTTGAAAGATAACTATTCTTCCCCAAACATGGAAGCCATGCTGCAAAGAGTGATAGGTTATGATCTTTTATCCATGATGGATGGTTTTTCAGGATACAATCAAGTGTTAGTGAAGGAATCTGAATAGTTTAAAACTGCCTTCACTACTCCATGGGGAACATATGTTTATGTGAGAATGCCATTCAGATTGAAAAATGCTGGAGCTACATTTTAGAGAGCCATGGATGTAGCCTTCAAAGAATTCATTAATATCATCATGGTGGTTTATCAAGATGATCTAACCTATTTTTCTAAGAGGGCTGATGATCATTGTGGACATTTGGAAAAGGTGTTTAATAAAGCCTTGGAATTTGGTGTGTCATTAAATCCCAAGAAATGTCATTTTGGGGTCACTGAAGGAAAACTATTGGGACACATTGTTTCCAAGGAAGGGGTAAGGATAGACCCTGAAAGAATTGAAGCAATAAACAAGGTGTCTGAACCTATGAATGTAAAAGGTATTCAATCCTTTATAGGCAAAGTAAATTTTGTTAGGAGATTCATTGAAAACTTTGCAGAAATAGTGAAGCCCATTGTCAAGTTGCTCAAGAAGGATACCAAATTTTGTTGGGATCAAGAAGCCTCAGAGGCTTTTACTGAAATTAAAAGGGCCATTTAGGAAGCACCAGTGTTAAAATCTCCTTATTACAGCAAACCCTTTTCTCTATTTTCTTTTGCTTCATATCATACGGTAGCTGCAGTATTGTTACAAAAGGACAATGAGGGATATGAACATCCCATAGCTTTCTATAGCAAGTCTTTGCAAGCAGTAGAATTAAAATATGAAACCATGGAAAAAAAAACTTATGCTTTAGTTAAAGCTGTCAAAGATTTTAGGCCATATCTGGTAAATGCAAATATCATTGCTTATGTCCCACATGTTGTAGTTAAGGATATTTTGTCCCAGTTTGAGGTTACAGGGAAAAGATGCAAATGGATTAATAGAATTCAAGAATTTGACTTGGAGATAAAGATCACCAAATTGGTGAGAGGTTTAGGTTTGGCTAAGCTCATGACTAAGTCTAATCTTATGAATGTTGAAATACATAATGTTGAGGTCAGAGATACTTCAGTCACTAGCATTGAAAGGCAACCTTGGTGCTCAAAGATAGTTTGATTCCTAAGAGATGCTGCATTCTTAGAAGGAATGACACATAATCAGAAAAGAACTCTGAAACTCAAGTCACAAAAATATGTGCTCATTCAAGGTGATCTGTTCTGGAGAAAAAGAGATGGAGAATTACTAATGTGTTTGGATGAATTCTAGGCTAAACGAGTATTGACTGAAATGCATGATGGAGTATGTGGGGGTCATTACTCTGCTAAGACAATTGCTGGTAAGATAATCCGAGCTGGATACTTTTGGCCTACCTTATTCAAAGATGCTCATGCATATGTCCATAAATGTGACCCATGTTAGAAGTTTTCATCCAAGATGAAGTATGAAGGAGCCTTACCCTTAAATCTAATCACAGTGGAAGCCACTTTTGTCTAGTGGGGCATTGATTTTATTGGAGAGATTGTTGAGAGGTCAGGAAGAGGTCACAGATGGATCATAGTAGCCACTGACTATTTCACCAAATGGATAGAAGCTATTCCTACAAGAAGAGCTACAAGTAAGGTTGTCATTGATTTCCCAATGGATAATGTAATAACTAGGTTTGGAATACCTGCTAAATTGGTAATGGACAATGCCATGAGTTTCCGGTCGGAAGAGTTTGTAGGATTTTGTACTAGTCATGGAATACTCATGTCTTACTCTTCTCTTTATCACCCTCAGGGGAATGGACAAGCAAAATCTAGCAATAAAAGCCTTTTGAACATCATCAAGAAAATCCTAAAAGAAAATAAGAGATCTTGGGATCAAAAATTGAATTTAGCTTTGTGGGCAGATAGAATAACAGTCAAGAAGGCCATTGGAATGTCACCTTTTGAACTGGTTTATGGTACTCAAGTCAGATTGCTAGTGAATAATCATCTTCTAGTTTACAAGTTCTTGCAAGATGAGGGCATGGAGCTATCTAAACCTATGGAAAATAGAATGATCCAAATTGTGGAGGTGGAAGAGCTCAGAACTCTAGCTCATAAAAGAAATTAGAAGATCCAATTGCAGTCCAAGTACCTTTTTGATAAAAGGACATCATTAAGGAAGTTTCAAATTGATGACATTGTTCTTCAGTGGAATGAAAAAGGATAGGACAAGGGAAAGCATAGAAAATTTGAATCATTGTGGATTGGCCCTTTTGTGGTTTGTGACTTAAATGGTAAGGATTCATATTTTGTGAAGAATATGAATGATGAAATACAGGAATTTCCAGTGCATGGACAATTCCTGAAACATTATTTCTCTTGATATCCATGCACAGTAGGTCCTTTGTTTGTATATATTTTGTTTCTTTCCTATTGTTTTGTTTGGGTCTATGTTTTGGTCTATTTCTCCAAAGTTTCTGAGTTTTCTTGTGTTGACCTTTCGATCAACCATCCCCAGTCAGAGCCATTGTTATCACTGTTTAAAAAATGGGTTTTCCTTTACCATAATTGGCTAAGTTTTTGAAATTTTGAGTTAGACACATTATCAATTGCTTCAACTCCATGTTAGGTCCTAGGGGTTTAGGGTTTTAATTTTAAATCATTGAATGTTTTATCAAAAAACCCTTTGGTTTCTATTCCTTTGTTACTTTATCCACTTAAGTAATGGGTCTTGGGGTTGTAAGAGGTATCCCCCCTTGTCATTTTCCTGGGCGGTTGTTGAATTAATCATAAAATTTTATGCCTTATGTCTTTTCTTCCTAATGTTGTCGGGCCCAGTAAGTTGTGCGTAGTTCTGAGATGGATCTATGGTTTTCGTTATTCCATTAGGCGAAGTTGCACATGGTTTAAGACTTGCGAAATGGCGAAAGGTAAATGTGTTCTAAATGACACATTTGGCCCAGTTTAAAATGGCTTCATCTCGTCCAAGATCCAATGGCTAGCGTTGTTTCGTAGCCTGAACTTGCAAGTGAAATACCTTTCATGAAATGGTGAAAGCGTTTGGTGGGACCCTGTAGTGAAGATTTTCTAAGTGATTAAAAGGTGATCAAGTCCAATTTGATCCAACAGTTTGGGTTGTTTCATGGCTGATAGATGCTCAAAGGTTATGCCCTATGAAATAGAGAAAAGGTTTTTTGGTCTGTGAAAAGGGAGTCTTTTGTAAGAGCATAACAGGTGGTTAAGTTTCTTTTGATCTGACAGTCCGCCCAGCTTCGTAGGATGAAAATGCTCGACAGTTAGCTTTTGTGAAGTAGCGAAATGACATGGCACTCCAAGTAGACAATCCAGCTGGTAGAAAGGGCGAGTAAGATGATGGCACGTGGTAGAGGCCACAATAGTTAGCAAGGCGGGTCTAAGGGTTAAAAGGTGGGTCCCAAAGGTGAGTCATTTCGCAGGATAAGAAGTGACCTAGAAGATACAGGTGGCAAGGATGAGGTGGAACCCAGTGTTTTCTCTCAGCAAATGAAAGACTGAAATGTCAATTTGAAAGTGACTAGATGCCAAGTGTTTGAAGTTGAGTCAGAGGGCCCACATCTGCCAAATTCAGTAAGTTGTTAAGCATCAATCAAGTCAAATATAATCTAACGGCCCGCGTAAGTTCACAATGGTAAAGTGCTCATGTTTTATGCCTTGTGAAATGGTGAAAAGGTTTTTTGGCCCCGAAGACAGATAAAGCATGAGGTTGAAAGAGGATCAACTCCATTTTGATCCAAGGGCTCGCGTTGTTTCACGGTTGTGAACCAACCGAAGGATATGCTTCGTGAAATAGTGAAAAAAAGAGAAGGTATCTAGGTGTAATGCTAGATGGTGACATGTCCATGGACATGTGGTTTTAGAAGAAGTTGAGGGCCCGCCAAGGTGTAACTGGTGGTCTAAGGGAGAGGCACGTGGTTGATGTTGAACTAGGCTTGAACTATTTTCTAAAGATAATGGTTGAGTGCCATGTGGTAGTCAGTAACCAATGAAAAAGAGGTGTAAGTAAAGAAAGCATAAAGGTCTCCCTTAAAGGATGGTCATCTCCAATCTGATCCAACGCTTCACGTTGTTTCGTGGCTTGAAGTTGAAAACTGTTTAAGCTTCACGAAATAGTGAAAGACCGCTAGTAGTCAAGGTAAAGGCGTGGTTAATGAAGAAGTCGATGGTTTCGGTAAGAGTTAAACGCTGAGCAGTTAGAGTTCCATCTAACATCTGGTGCGGCTTAACGAAGGAGAAGTGCTCAAAGGATAAAGCTCACGAAAAGGTGAAAAGGAGGTAGGGCCCAGCGCGAAGGCAAGGTTGTTAAGTCAGTGTAAAGGCCGATCAAGTTTCTTTTGATCGGATGGTTGGCGTGATTGCATTTAATGAAATTGCCTGAAGGTTATGCTTTGTGAAACAGTGAAAGAGCGAAAGGAAAGAATGTGCAGGAATGTTGTGACCCGTCGGAGCAAAAACTTTGAATTCTCTCATGAATTCAATTCTGAAGGGATGGTCGAAGCATGCGGTATCAATGTCGCAGTTAAGAGCCTGTGTACCATATATGATCTCCTATCAACTAGATGAAGGTATCATTCTAAAAAATTGTTGCAGAGGAGCAGATACAAAGCTATTTTCTTAAATATAGAGCAAGTCAATTCAGTTGCAGAGTGGATTCCTTCGAGCTAAAAACAGGTTTTCTTGTACTCTTGTGTGGCAATTTCTTTGTGGTGTGTTTTAATTCAGGTCTTGATTTGTCACAGAACACATTGGGGGTAATATTTTAATTGCTTGTATATATCAAAATGGCACCTAAGATAGAATTTTCTAGGAAAGTTAATTATCAAGAGAGGGCCATTTGTGATGATTTTCTTGAGCAGTTGACGTTGTCGTCTAATCAGGCGTCGAAAGTGAAAGAATTAGTGCCAAGAGCTCCTCGTTTGAAAATAGGAGAAGGGTTATATGATAAGGGTAATTGGTTGAGAGATCCACAGGTTGGGTTGTCTGGGTTGGGGTTATTCAAAGCTGGATTTAGAATGAGAAATTCTCCAGCCCCGCAGAATAGCATCTCGGAGTTAGATGTTGGAAAATTGGTAGTTCCAGGAGTATTCATGGATATGGATCTATTGACTCAAATTGCACATAATTATGATCCAGTCACGAGGAGCATTAGGGACATAAATGGGAAAGCCCTCATTGAAATCAATAATGAGCAATTCAAAAGTGCTTTTGGGCTCAATGAGTTTACCAATTTTCTGGAACCCATTAACTTCAAATAATTAGCTCAAGTATATAGTGCATAGAGGAACCACCTTAGAAATGGGCCTCTTAAGGAATTTTTTGTGAAGATAGGTGGGTTGAAAGTTGTAGGACCCAACACTGAAGAGCCCTTCTCATTGAATCTATTCACCCTTAGAGCTAAGGGAATGTATTGGTCACTTTGCCAAATTTTAGGAGAGGATGCTGAGGCAAATATGCCCAATCACTACTTGCTAATGATTACTCAGATTTTGAATCCTTCTCTTGCAGTAACCTTTGATTATGCTTCTTTTATTACTGATGCTATTCATGGAGGATTGATAGGAATAAAGAGTGGGAAGGTGGATAGGCCTTTTGGATGGTATTCACTCCTCATGCATCTGTTTTTGTTCAAAGATGGAGATTATTTTGCAAGTGGAATGGACCTTATAAAAGAGAAGGATGGAGAAAAGATGCCAGTGCAACTATGGAGCACTGTGTTGTCATGGGATAGAGATGATGCCAGTTTCTTAAAATTTGATAAATATTTTGCATCAAAGATTAGGACTCTCCTCTGCTCAGAAAACCCAAGAATCCCCAAGATTAATTTGCAGAAAGTATAAAGATTGTTCATAATTGGAGTGATATTTACTTATACCCTGTATCCATAGTTTTTAGAGTTTTTGGTTTTAGAGGCACTCCATTCTTATTGCCCTATCAAGTCCCTCTCAAAGTGGGAATTGCTGAAGTCCTTAGACAAATTAGTAGTGTACAAGAGGCAGAGCTGACAGGCAGGGGTAAAGGGACTATTTTCCCTATGGTTACCATATCCACCAATTTGTAATAACCAAAGGAGGTTGGAATTGTTTTGAGGATTTTCTCAAACCTTATCATTTTTCAACTACAATATCCAGGTGTGCTGATCCAGAAGACTTCTTCAATGGCATG
Source organism: Cryptomeria japonica (assembly GCF_030272615.1). Taxonomy (NCBI): domain Eukaryota; kingdom Viridiplantae; phylum Streptophyta; class Pinopsida; order Cupressales; family Cupressaceae; genus Cryptomeria; species Cryptomeria japonica. The sequence goes on along the minus strand of NC_081412.1, from coordinate 533,596,039 downwards.
TTTAGAAAGAGAGTAGTGTGAAGAGATAGACCCATTCAATTTTAGTTTCCTGAAGACCTCATTAGAAATGAGTTTGATCTAGATGAGTAGGAGCTGAGGAAGGAAAAATGGGTGGCTTATAAGAAAGCCTTAGATTTTGTAAATCTGTTTGATACCAGCTATGACCCATTGTTTAGTTTTTTCCCTTTTGAGGAGAAAATAAAGTTCCTAATTGTTTGCTTTGAGGATGTAATGCAGAATTTGAAAGAAAATAGGGAGGCTGTGATTAAAAGCAACCCTAAAAAGGCAAGAATGGTTCTAAGTAGGTCTGCCTCTACCAGAGCAATCCCTCTTGGTGACTATACATTGCACAAGAAATCTAATTATAGTGTGTTGATGCCTACAATAGGGGAGCCGTCTACCTCCAAAGGAAAGAGGAAGATACAAGATGTCATTGACATCCAAGAGAGCCCAAAGAAGCAGAGAGTAGGAAAAGAAGTACAATCTGATACACCCTTGTACTCTCCATCCCAATCCCCTATTCACATAGGAGATGAATAGGCAGCAGCTGAATAACTGATACAGTTAGGCAATCTAGAAGAAATAGCCTACACATATGATAAAGTGGAAGAGGGAATGCCAAAAGAGGCCCCTACTACTGAGATGAACATCACTACCAATGAGTTTAAGGGCCAGGAGTGGGATCCTAAGATCAAGCAGGCCACTGATGACTTCTTGGCTGACAATAACTTTGTTACATTAGGAGCATTCATGCAATTTGTATGGAAGCAAAATATTGAAAAATACAATGCAAGATGTGAGAAGAGAAAAGGTGAGCAACCTCACAAAGATCCATCTTTGGTGGAGGAGTAAATAAAGCAAGAAATGATGGATGAGTTTAAGACCATCAATCTTGAGCAAGGAAAAGATATGGTGGCACAAGCTGGAGTGCTCATTCTCCCGGAGTGGGACATAGCAGATGCCCTGGTATTGGAGGTAGTGAGAAAAGAAACCAAGCCCATGGAGGGAATCACTTTTAGCAAAGATAATGTTGCACTTGTCATGTGGTCTCTCAAGAGAGATGAAAATAAGAGAAGTAAGGATACCCCAGGGTCAAGCTACCTTGGTGGAATGATAGTGAAGAGAGTGCAGAACACAGGGGTGGTGGAAGTTGCTAGCACTATGTTAGAAACTGTAAAATTTTGTGTTGCAGTAGTAGAAAGGGAGGCTAAGGAAAAAGCAGACCTCCAAGTCAAGTTGGAGACAATTTTGAAGGCTTATAACAATACTAAGGAAGAGGTAAGAGGTAAAGATAGCATCATTGCTAAGCTGCAAAGCCAGTTGACAGGACAGTCCCATCATGGTGAGTCTTCAACACTAATGATCTCCTCTTCTCCTACAAGACCTCCACCTAGCAGCCCCATCATTGAGTTCCCACCATCTCCAGCACCTTCTAGCTCCCAAATGGTTGAGATTACTCCTCAAGAGTTAGAGAATTTAAAACAAGCTTAGGCCTTGTATGCAAAGAAGTATGAGGAAAGAGTAAGGGCTAGACCATTTCAAATTTTGCAGATACCATGAGTGCCTCACTATTATATAACAACATTAGTAAGATTTTGGATATGTGGAATGAGCTTAATGGAGATAAGGCCATTTTGACACCTATTTTTGACAAGTGGAGGCCTAGAGAGCAGGACTTGGAGCTTATTTATGTATCTTATGATGAAGCAGGGGCTGATCCTATCATCAAATCCACTTGTGACACCACCAAGGACTTAGTAAAATTAGTAGAAGGGGTGGACAATGTTAACAAGAAAATCAACTTGTACAAAATGGAGTATGCTGATCAAGTTTTTGATTTGCTCCTAGGAGTTTTTGTCAGCCTAGATCAACTAAAGGACAAACAAGTATGGCTTAAGGAACTAGAGGCCAAACTGTCAGCCAGAATAAAAGGAATTGTTGATTTAGATGATGTTTCCTTTTTTGTTGTAACAATTCAGGAGATAGAGAAAATCAAATCTCATTATGGTTTTCTCAATTCAGAGATCAACAAGATGAGGAATTCCTAGAAAAGGTTAACGAAGGCAAAGGCAAAAGTGATTAACTTCGCATGGCCAACTAATGATGTGTATAATGAGTGGACAAGAAAATATGCCATCTAGGATGTAGAGCAGTTAGAGGGCACTCCTGAATAGTTAGAAGAGGTTGCAACCAGACAACAAGTAGAAGAAGTTGTAGAAGTCAAAAAGGACTTGTAACTCTTTTTGTAAAAAGCCTTTGTAACTTATTCAAGAAAAGAAATGATTGTAACAAATTCTCCAAGGAATGTCCAAAGCTATGTGCATCCATATTTTTATAAATGGATACTAGGACTAGTGAAAAGATGATCGCAAATAATTGTAAGAAAACACTGCAGAAATTTATCTGAGCTTTTCTAAGTTTAATGGAGAATATTCGAAAGTTTTTGTAATACTTTCTTGAAAATAATATCAATATACAGACCATCGGTTTTGAGTAAAACTTTGTGTCATCTTCAAATGTGTTTGCAATTGTTTACTATTTCATTCTAAATAATCCAAGGTTGTTTTGTTTGAATAAGATTGTAAGGCAACTTTCAGTAGATGTGTTTGTTAGCTTTTCTCTTCAGGAGGGAAATTAAATATGCGGGGAGCACTTCTACTAGTAAATTCTCTGTAGGATACTATGAATCTTGATGAGCATAGTTTAATTTTGTATACATAAATTCTTATGTGTGTTAGGCATATATAGGGATCAACAGAGGCCAAGTCAATGGGATGTGTAGACGTATTTTGTTTGGGGAGTATTGTTTGAATCTAGATGACTCTATGACCTTGGATAAGGCATTGGTATACATCGAGGTTGTCTATTACATGTTTTGTAGGTCAAATACTAAATATGAGTATAATTTTCATTCCTTTGTTTCAATTAGTTTCAAGGTGACTAGATCCACTGGTTTTCTGGACTGGTTTGCTGTGGATTTATCTTTTGAAAGTGTGAATTTAGTTCACAAAGGTATACCTGCCTCGACTCTGAGTATGTCCGAAGTGTAGAAGGTTAAATCAAACCTTGTCATATGTTGTCCTAAGAGTTTCCTTTCCTTTAATATCTCTTCTGCACAAAGTTTAATCATTTTATTATAAGGATGTTGAAGTTAATTAGAATTTTGAATATGACAGGTTCTGTTGTAGGTTTCTTCTCAACAGATGTCTGACCAATCACCTTCACTACATCCTCTTTATTTTCATCTGATGCATCCACTTTACTTACATTTTCTTCTAGTGGATCCGTCTATGTTTGTGCCTCTACCTTTGATGGTTTCTCAGTCTGATTAAGCTTCTCTGCAACTATCGGTGTCACAAACTCAACATGAACCTCTACCTCAAATTGTTTCTCTATCACTGCCGGTTTCACAAATTTCGATGGCCCTGTGCAAGTTGTCTTGTCCTTTGTTTATTTCTCAATCTCTAGTTGCTCTGTTTGAGTTGGTATCTCAGTTTCATGAGAGCCAATAGTTTGTGCTGATTTCTCCAAAATCTTGTTGTCCTCAACACTATCGGCCTTAACCTCTATAGTTTCTTCATCCACAACAATGTTTTTATCCTGAGTATCTACATTCATTGTAAAAAGTATCTCAGACTCTAGGTTAGTGTCATCATGAGTTATACCTTCAGTATCTATATTCGGTAGATTAGCTATATGAATCGGTGATGAACGTGCTAATGGAGGGGTGTCCTGAGTTGGTGGAGGGACGTTATCTGTTATTTTTATAGAAGGTACACCACCTACTTTACCTTTTCCTTTGTCTTTCTAATATACCTTGAATGTCTTTTCCATTTTTGGTCTACTTCTTTCCTCTTGCTTTTCCTTCTCTACAAAGAATATGTCCCATTTATCTCCAGTCTCATCTGCAATTTATTTAACCCTTTCAGCCATCAGGCTCACTTTCTAGTGTCCACTAACAAATACTGACTAGTTAGCTTCAAAAATAAGCTCATCTATCTCTTCCTTAGAATTTACCGGATGTACAGCCAAGAGTGCTTCAAATTTCAACTTCTTGTCTAGTTCCATCACATATAGCCTTTTATCTTTCAATCTCACGTATAAATCAATGGGTAACTCATCAATCACTTCTATCAAAAATTTCTTGTAAATATCTAAATGTAAAATAATTCTTTCTTCAATTGTGTTTTTGTCAGAATCATTTGAAGAGTTATACCATTTATTTACATTAACTAGATTACCTTCCTGTGTAATCTCATTCAGTAGATCATCTAATGTAGGGTAACCGTGTCTGTTTCTTCTTTGGTGTAAGCTTCTTCTGTGGTTCCCTAACTGCTTGCTGCTTCTTCCTTAATGTCCTGGTTTTATTAAAAGTAGGATAAGGTACTGGTGAGGTTTTCCTTTTCCTTTCCACTCTTTTAAACTCAACAGCCTTACCATTGTCAGTATTAGAGGATGTTACAATTAGTGAAACATGTGCTTTAGGTTGCAGTCCTTCAAGCTCACTTGCTGATATACCCTGATATTCATGACATTTTATTTGATTTCTTTGACCTTCTTGGAGGCATCTCTGATAAACTTTTCTCTTCTTTTTGTCCTCTTCTGCATAGATACATTGCTCTCAATAGTTTCTGCATTACCAAAGAATTTCTCAGATGGCTCCCTTGGCGCATCAAGTAGAGCTTTAGCATATGCCTCTAGAATAGATAGGTCTGCCTCATAACCCATCTCAGTAACCCAAATAGTTCTAGGGCTTACTACTTCCATCTAAGTTTCATTTCGCTTAATGACAAAACAAATTTCCTTGTCATACTTATCAATTATGCTTTGTGGTAGTCTCTCTCTTGCTCTCATCTTAGTTTGAAAGATTTTGAAGTAGTTTGAAATGTTCTTATCACAGTTAGTGCCCATATCGGTGAAATCTTCCAGTATCTATTTTCCTACCAGGATGTCATAACCAAAATCCTTGTGTCCTATACTAGGTATCTCTTTGGTAAAGTATAGCATTAGGCATACTAGTAGGTTTCCAAAATGGAAAGTACCTTTCTTGTCTCCCTTAATCTTCCTTAAGTTATCAATTAGTTCATCTTTAAGCCATTCACACACATCAATCTTAGCATTATTGTTCACCATCTCATATGCACTATGAATACAAAGGCTAGAAATAGAATTTAGTCTATTTGCATGAGTTGCTTTGTATCATAGTACCATACTTACATATTTCACATTTATATCCTTAACATAATTCACTCTAAGTGATTTTTTATCAGATGTGGCTCCGATTAACTCCATAACTCCCTTGTTAGGTATTTTCTTGGTTTTATTAGGCCTACTACTAGTTGAAGGTAAATCAGTAACTGCCTTAATTGTTTCCTTGGTTGTCTTGCAAACTAACTCTAACCATATGAACTCTCCATGGACTCTGCTCAATACAAGTCTTACAACTTCCTTTGGAAATTCGAGAATGTTCAGAATCTCTACAAAATCTAAGTCTTCCACAATCTTATGTTCAGTTTTAATCACACCATTTCCATTGGTAATAACCTCATTAAATATTTTCTTCAAATCCTTAGTCCCTAGGTTTTCTATGTTGCAATGTATGTAGATTATAGGGTCTTCTACAAATGCTACACCCTTCGAAATTTTTGAAAAAGCTCCGACAAAATCATCCTATTTTGCAATCTTGGGGATTATCTTAAACACGAGTCTAGGGAATTTGACATTTTCCACAATGATAGGTTTTGTAATAAACTCAAGAACAGAAGATGAGGTTGCCATTTCAAAATATAAATACCTCTTAACTGAAATTTTGAATGCCTAAAAATCATTTAGCAGCTTCACCTTAGAATGCCCTTTCTTAGTTTCACACTCTCTAATTATTTGAATGCTTGATGAGTTCAAAATGAGGGCTTTCCAGTGCTTTATAGCCAAAAAGGTTCTTTAAAACTGCATTAAATGCTCACCGGTTAAGTGAAAACTTAACACATCTACCGGTAAAGAAGAAATGTATCTTCTCACCATCAACCGAGGGTAGAATGTATGCTTTTCAACTTGTTGCAATACCCCCTAAGGATTATTCCTTAGTTAGATGAAGAATCTCCTGCTGGTGGAGTATTACTCTATTATACCGATGCAGAGATAGTTTCATTAGTTCTCTGATCACTCTTCTTAATCCATTGTTTTGAAAATTCTTTCTTTACTTCATCTACCTTTTCTTTTCCCTTCAAACTAAATCCTTTGTTGTTTGCTGGTGTATTCTTGCTTGTACAAAATTTTGCAATATGTCAAATCTTGTTGCATGCATAACAAGTTACATTATTCCTCTGAATAGACTTTCCATATCCTTGACTGGTTTGTGATCTCTATTGATTAGATAAATGCCCAAATCTTCCACAAACATAGCATTTCACATTCATTCTACATTTTTATGAATTATGACCAAGTTTGTTGCATTTGGAACATTGACCAGTGGGTGAGTTTATATTCTCATTATTTCTAAATCTACACTGATTTGCTCTGTGACCATATTTGTTGCAATTAAAACATTTCCCATTAAATTTATAAGCATTAGGTTGTCTTACACATTTTTTTCTTATCTTGATTATTTGCAGTACTAGAACTTTCTCCAATTTCAAATCCAAGTTCATTTGTATCTCGATCAGGTTTTTGTCTTTTAAGCATGTCATCAAGTTCTTCTCAACTTTTCTTGAATTTGTCTTTGTGTTTATTTGCAGTAACAAACTTATTTTCTAGAATTCCAACTTGTCTCACAAGCTCATCTTTATCATGTTGCATGTGAATCGGATCTATCTTTAACATATCATTTTCATGACTAAGTCTCAGATTTTCATTTCCAGCATCATTAAGTCTCCTAGTCAAGTCTTCTTCATTCTTCTTCCTATCTTCAATATCCTTACATAACCTCATAGTCATATCTTGCATTTCATTCTTCATATTACTATTCTCTTGTCTCAACTTATTTGCAATATCTCTAAGAGTTTCTTTTTCATCATCATCATTCTGCATCTTCTCATGAAGTTCCTTTCTCTTATTTTGTGCTATAACCAGATTTTCTTGAAGTCCTTTAATCAATTCCTTAATATTCCTCATATCATCTTCAAGTTTGATATTCTTCAATTTTTCTATATCAAAATCTTCAAGAGCTCCTTGCAACTATTTTCTTAAGTTCTCCATCTGTATCGGTGTCAGAATCTCCCTCAAGTTGTTAGGCTTTTGCAAATAGAGGACCAGGCTCTGATACCAATTATTAGATTCAATGACAGTGCCAAAGACACTGAGAGGGGGGGTGAATCAGTGTCTAACTGGTTAGCAAAATATATAAACTTATTGATAACTTTGCAACACAAAACAGTGTACCAATAAATAAGAATTATTGACGTAAACACAAATAATAGAGACATCATAGAAACACACCATAACACAAGATATTTAACGAGGAAACTCGGTGTGGAAAAAAACTCGGTGGGATTTGTGACCTACAATATTTACTCACTGGCTAATGAATAAATACTACTTACAATAAGGGGTCTGCACATGTAGGGAGGCCAACAGCCTAGAGTTCATTGCTCAATGAAGAGTCACACTGACTACAAAATGGATTATTAAATTCAATACAATGTACTGCTCAAAATAGCATCTATAATTCTAGGTTCAGTACCAGTTTAAGCTCAGATAGATACCTTATTCAAAAACCTTCGCTACCACTAAACAATTATTTTCTACCATACATCTCATCTCTTCTACTCTTAAAATGACCTATAAGATCTCATACATATATGAGTACTTTTACAATATACCATGTTGGCTTACAAAAGATAATTATATTACAATAAACAAAAGTTCATCCCATGTCGGGTGGAGTGCTGGTATGTTTTATTGCCAATGTAATCTGAATTCTAGTGAAAGTGCTTGTCGATGCCGGTGTCTGTCTGTGTATGAAGTTTGTGATGTCAGGCATGTAGAAACTAATTGCCAGTGAGTTGCCAGTTGGTTGCCATCAATGACAACATCAACTATTCTCATAAGAGTGTATAATGCCAACAGTGTTTTCCTTATCTCCTCATCAATGTCCTTTGTTAGGTGATGAGGCTTGCTATTTCCTTATACAATTCTTTATATTCCAAAATAGTGGAATTAAGTATCGGTAAAAAAGAATCAATATGCTCTGTACAGTTCTTAATAGTCTTATCAAAGAATTCACCTTTCTCCTTGTTCACCCTTTCCTGAATAATTTCTTCATTTCTTTTATCTACAGTTAGAATATTTGAAGCAATGAATTTGGACAATGTGTCTAATTTACCTAAAGATCCAAAAATATGATCTATCTTACAATCTAGTGCAATCAATTTCAAAATAGGTAATCATCAATGACCTTAAATGCTAAGGCGTTGCATTCAGTGATCTTCTTTATGGAATCTAAAAGTACATCTATCACATTAGTAGGTCTATAATCCATAGTGGAAGTGCTAGGTGGAGTGTGAGGTTCTGCAGTTGGTTTCTTATCTTCTCCTAATGTCTACACATTAACCTTAACCACTTCTGCTAACTTGTTTCCATCTTTGACTTCTTCCTTATTCACTATTTGTTCCTTATGCTCACTCTATTTTTCAACTTTATTTTCATCCTTACTATCATCATTACTAACTATCAGTTGAGATACACTCTATTCATGTCCCTTTTCTTCTACTGCTTCTGTCGGTATTTCAGTGTTCTATTGAGAGTCAATAGTGTTGACCGGTGACTCAAAGATCTCAATATTTGTAGCTTCGGTTTTCTTTACCTCTGTAGTTTCCTTATCTAGCACAATATTAAAGTCCTGAGTGTCCACATTCATAGTAAAAAGAATGTCAGACTCTGGATCTTTGTTATCTTTTGTTATTTCCTCTGCCTTCTCTTTAGATTGACTATCAGTTTGTGTTGGGGCCTCTGCAGTAATTGGTAAGGTGTCTTGTGCTGGTGGAGGAAGGTTGTCCTTGACCGTGATATCAGGTACACTTCCAATTTTCCCTTTACCTTTGTCTTTTTGATATACTTTGGTAAATGACTTGTCTATTTTCTGTCTATCCTTCTCTTCTTTCTTCTCTCTTTCCACAAAAAATATATCCCACTTATCCGTTGTCTCATCTGCAATTTCTTTGACTCTGCCTGCCATAAGGCTAACCTGTCAGTGACCACTCAAAAAAACTGTTCTATTTTCTTCAGATATTAGATCATCAATTTCCTACTTGGAATTAATAGGATGAACAACAAGTAGAGCTTCTACCTTTAATTTCTTGTCAAGCTCCATGACAGACATTCTTTAGCCTATAACCTTAAGTACAAATCATTAGGTAGATCATCTACAACCTTAATAATAACTTTCTTGTATATATCTAGATATAAAATAATGCTTTCCTCTATAGTATCCTTGTCTAAATCCTTGAAAGAATGATAAAGTTTATTCACATTATTAAGGTTACCATCTTGGGTGATTTCATTGATCAACTCTTCTGGTGTAAGAGTATTCAGTGCCTTAGGTTCAAATTTCTTCTTTGGAGTTACTTTCTTCTTTGGACCACTGGGCTCTCTTACAACCTATTGTTTCTTTCTCTATGTCCTTGACTTCTTAAGAGATGGAGCAGGTGCCGGTGAGGGTTTTCTTTTCTTCCTGTCTACTCTCTTGAATTCAGCCACCATGTCACTATCAGAATCAAATGCAGTAGCTACAAGGGAAATGTGAGCTACCGGTTGCTGTTCTGATTGACTTTACATCATACTAGCAACAATACTGCCAAGATTCATCAATCCTTCTGTAACATCTTTTACCATCTTAGAAGCATCTTTCATTAGTTTCTCTCTTTTCTTTCTCTGCGTCATCATGGCTACACCACTTTCAATAGTTTCAACATTACCAAATATTTCCTTTGTTGGTTCTGGTGGAGCATCTAAGAGTATTTTAGCATATGAATCTAAGATGTGAGAATCCACCTCATATCCCATTTTAGTAATCTAGACAGTTCAGGGTTTAACTGCCACCATCTAGATTTCATCTCTTTTCACTACAAAGCATATCTATTTATCATACTTATCCACAATGCTTTGGGGAATCCTTTCCCTTTTTCTCATTTTAGCTTGGAAATTCTTGATATAGTCTTTCACCAACTTATCACAATCAGATCTCATACTAGTAATTGCCTCCTTTATCTATTTTCCAACAAAAATATCATAGGCAAAATCCTTATGTCCTATACCAGGGATCTCTTTTGAAAGTAAAGCATTAAACACACTATTAGACTTCCAAATTTGAAGTTTCCTTTCTTATCACCTTTGATTTTGTGCAAATTCTCTAACAATTCATCCTTTAGCCATTCACAAATATCAATCTTTGCATTGTTCAATATCATCTCATGTGCACTATGAATGCATGAACTTGACACAAAATTCAACCTATTTGTATGACTAACTTTATATCCAATTATCATACTTGAAAATTTAACATTTGTATCCTTTATATCATTGACCCTAAGTGACCGGTTGTCAAATGTAGCTTCGATAAAGCTCATAACCTCTTTGTTAGGGATTTTCTTATTCTTGTTAGGTCTAGAACTGGTGGAGGGTAAACCAGTAATAGCCCTAATAGCTTCCTTGGTAATCTTAAATATTGAGTCCAACCACATAAATTCACCGTGAACCCTGCTAAGGACATAATAGATGGCTTCATCTGAGAATTCTGGCATATGGAGGATATCTATGAAACCTAAATCTTCAACTACCTTATGTTCTGGTTTCACTAGCCCATTCTTATCAGTGATTACATTCATGTACATGTTCATCAAATATTTGGATCCTAAACTTTCTATGTAATAATGTATGTATGCCCTAGGGTCTTCAACAAATGCAACTCCCTTTGAGATTCTAGAAAATGCACCAATGGAGTTATCCGATTTTGCTATCTTAGGAATGATCTTGAAAATGGGTCTAGGTCATTTTATGTTATCCACAATGATAGGGTTTTCTACGAATTCGGGAACAGAAGATGAAGTTGCCATTGCGAAAGATAAATACCTTTTAACTAAGAAATCCTTGAATGCTTTGAATAGACCTTTGCTGCTTCACCTTTAGAATGCCTTTTCTCAATTTCACTCTCTTTGAATTCTTAGTGAATTGAAATGAGAAGTTACCAAGGCTTTATAACCAAAAATTAACTTACAACTGCAATAAATGCTTCGTCGATGAAGTGAAAACTCCACATATCTACTAGTAAAGAAGAATTATAACTTTTTATCACCAACCAAGGGTAAATGCATGATCTTCAAGTGGTTTCCTTACCCCTAAGGATTATTCCTTAGTTGGATGAAGAATCTCCTATCGGTGCAGGATTGCTTTGTTCTTCGTGTGTAGTGACAAATTCATCAATTCTTTGATCTCTCTTCCTAATCCATTGTTTAGAAAATTATTGCTTGATTTCAGTCACCTTTTCTTTTCCTTTGTTATTTGATCCTTTATTGTTCGCTGATACAGTCTTACTTCTACAAAATTTTGCAATATGCCCAATCTTGTTACATGCATAACAAGTTACATTGTTTCTCTGAATAGCCTTTTTATAAGCTTGACCTATTTGAGTTCTGCATTGATTAGATAAATGTCCAAATCTACCACAAACATAAGATTTCACATTCATTCTATAATTGTTTGAGTTATGACCATTTTTAATGCATTTGGAACATTGACCGGTGGGTAAGTTTGTATTCTGATTATTCCTAAATCTGCATTGATTTGCTCTGTGACCAAATTTGTTGCAATTAAAACATTTCTCATTAAACTTATAAGCATTAGGTTGCCTTATTGGTTTGTTGTGATCATGGTTGTTTGTAGTCCCAGAACTTTCTCCATTTTCAAATCCAAGTCCAGTAGTTTCTCCTTCAGGTTTATGGCTTTTCAGCACATCATCAAGATTATCTGAACTCTTCTTGAATTTGTCTTTTTATTCATTTGCAGTGACCAACTCACCTTCCAAAGTGCTAACTTGTCTCAAAATTTCCTCTTTGTCATGTTGCATGTGAATCAAATCAATTTCAAGCATATCATTTTCATAACTAAGCCTTTGAGATTCATTTGATCTTTCATTATGTCTTCTAGCCAAATCTTTTACATTCCTCTTTCTATCTTCAATATCCTTGCATAGTCTCATGGTTAAATCTTGCATCTCAATATTTATGTTATTGTTCTCTTGTCTCAATTTCTCTACAATATCTCTAAGAGTTTCTTTTTCTTCATCATCTTGATTTTGCAATTGTACATGTAATTCTTTTCTCTTATTCTTTTCTATAACTAGGTTATCTTGAAGTGCTTTGATGAATTCTCAGGTAGTTCTGAGTTCATCTTCCAGTTTGATATTCTTCAAATTTTCTACATCAAAATCTTCAAGAGCTCCTTCCAAGTGTTGTCTCAAACTTTCTGTTGGTACCAGTTTCAGAATCTTCCTCAAGTTGTTAGGCTTCTACAAATAGAGGACTGGGCTCTGATACCAATTATTAGATACTTGATCAGTCCCAAAGACACTGAGAGGGGGGGGGTAAATCAGTGTCTAACCGATAAGCAAAATATTTAAACTTGTTTGCAACTTTGTAACCCAAATTAATATATTAGTAATCAAGTAATAATGCAATAAAGAGAAATAATGGTATAACCATCAATGCACACCATAACACTGATATTTTTGGCGAGGAAACCCAGTAGGGGAAAACCCTTGGTGGGATTTGTGACCCACAATATTTACTCACTAGCCAATATGAATAAATATTACTTATACAATAGGGGCCTTAACATGCAGGAAGGCCAACAGCCTAGAGCTCACTGCTCAATACAAAAATGGAGTCCCACTTGTTGCTCTCAAAAAAGAGAAACCCAAGTTCACCTGCAATCTATCTATGAAATAGCCAATCTCAATCAATGAAAAGCTTCAGGGCTTGGACAATATAACATAGGATCCTAATGATCCTCCTATACTTCAGGTTTTGTTAGACCTAGGGGGGACACCCTTTGATGCATAAAGTATGACTAGTTACAAAAATATGGCATCAATAAAAGTAGATGAATCTCAAAAGGCTCAATGACAAGGAGGTTATTGTAGATGGGATAGATCTACATTGACATCTCAACTAGATTGGAGCATGAGATAGGTGGAATAAACTAAAACTACAAACATGAAAAGTAAATGGATATTTGATTTTAAAATCTCTGAGGATTCCAAGAATGTGCAAGATCAGTGCCTTATCTAAGGGCATGGAGTCATACATCAATCTGCAAATGAAAACCTCTATTGCAAATCCAATTTATTGAGAAAGATATCCTTATATTAATGTCTGACATTAATACATTCTAAACTCAAATAGAGGAAAATACATATCTAGGCATTATCCTAAATCCAAAATGATTATTCATAGAATTTAAACTCTTCCTTGAAGAGTACCTAAGAACATCCATTACACTTTCACTTTGAGAGGACAAACCCAAACTCCCTTGAAGACTAGATTTATTGAAAATAATAGAAGGCCTAGAGACAATCCAATAAACTGTATATATGCCTTACATATATGTGACCTGCAATAGAAAACATCTATAACAAGAAGATACTCTATTACTTGAAAAAAGGACACTGTTATACAAAACTATAGAAAAAGACTCAGAGGTGGAAACACAGAATATGGAGCTCTCTTGCTTCCCAAAAAATTTGGAACCCCTTACAAAATGAGAAGACTCTCAAATAAGAAGGAAGGAAAGACAAAATCAGATTTCATTCTTTGACAATGGCAATTGCCCAATCTTTCAGCATTAACTACCCACACACTTGGCCTATAGAAAATCATCACCTACTGCCTAAGAAATAACTTTTGAGATCCCGAGGTCACTGTCCCAAAAATACTTTCCATGGGCTACACTTGATTGCAAAATCAAATTCCTCAGATTGAGAGATTTCCAATCATATATGACAAATCCATTTTTGGGCAAAAATTCAACCCTCAGCCATCAATCCCTCTACAAGTTAGACACTTAAGATTTTTCCTTTTCACCATAGTCTAAAGCTATATTTTAACCCGACTTTCCCGCATAGGTTTCGGCCACATGTCACCACCTAGTTTACTCATGAGTCCCTTTGGACTCCACCTATCTTGCCACCTCACCAGTCGCCAAGTCACAACCATTAACATTTGAGCACCTCCATCTTGTAGTATGGCGACAACCATAGATCTTCCTTGAACTTGCTTATTCTTTACTTCCTCCAAACTGTTCTTCCTATGGATCCCACCACTTAGTCACCAAGTTGTGCCTCTTAGCAATCAAGCAACTTTCCATCGTGACATGGCGACCACCGTCAAATCATCCATCCAATTGTCAGATCCCTCTTGACATTCCCACCAATTAATTCACCTGGGATACTCTCTCCTCTGGCGGGCCTACCATGTGTTGCTTCCTAGTTTTCTCCAAGCCCACCTAAAACCACCACCGCAACTGCCACATCATCAATCGCCATGTCGCAAGGGATAACCATCAGGCACCTTCACATAGCGGTATAGCGAAAATTATTAGATTGGCACAAACCCACTCGGTCTTTACCTCTTCATCCATCTGTGCTACATGTCAGTCTATGATCGGTCACCAGATCCACCTGAGCATGGCCTCATTTGCCACCTCAGCACCACTAGACCCACCACCTATTTTGGTTTGTTAGGCCTTAGTCTTTCAGCCAAACCTCCCCTTCAGTAAGCTTCTTTCATGTCTTCGGTGAGTCCCTATAGTGATCCATCGAAGCCAAGGTCTCATTGATGTTCATTTTTATGGCACGCCACATGTCTTCCTCATGTTACCACTGGACCTTCCACCTCATCAACTATGTGTCACCATGTGGCACCTTATGATTTTCTCAAAGTCCACCTCGATGGCACTTGTCAGGAGGGTATTCATTCCGAGCACTTCACAACTGCGATACAGTGACAATCATGGTTAGTCCCATAATTTAACCCCACCGTTGATCTGCCTCGGATCTATCGTTGGATTTCAAGGATTTGCTTGATCATTAGCCTCTCATGAGCAGCTCTCTCTTATGCCACAACATCATGAAGTTTCCACCACTTGTCTACCATCTTATCAGCCACCAAGTCACAACTACTAACAATTGAGCACTTTCACATGGCGGTATAGAGATGGTCGTTTGATCGGCTCAAACCTGCTTGATCCTTAACCTAAACCGCTCACCACTTTTTGGCACATGCTTTGTCGCCAAGTCATGGTGATATCTAGTGAGCATCTTTATGTTGTGACATAGTGACAGTAGTTGGATCTTTTGCGATCACCGTTGATCTGCCTGACTTGGTTGCTGGTTATTTTGCCTTTCCACTGCAAAATTTGGGCACTTTGAGATGTGCGCGGAGGGGCCCACCACTTCTGAGATGCTACTTGCCAAAAGCTTGTAAGCTTTGACACTTAATATGTATGGGGCTTTGCCTTTAAATAGTAAAATTCTCCTCCCTATGGTCAATGTGGGATAAATGGACCATGCCTGGGCCTTTACATCAAGTCATCGAGACCTCTCCAAACATGCTAACCCAATGGCCGATGACAAACTTCATGCTCTGCACCTCTTTGCACTATCCATCAGGTCATCGGGATAACTTTAAAACTTGACCTCCGATGGCTGATGACTTACCATGCACCGAATGATGTTCCATCGGGTCATCAGGATAACATTACATTGCGCTATTCTGATGGCCGATGTCACCGATGTATATCTCCCCTGCTTGCACCATGTCATCGGGTGGTCAAGATAGCATGAAACCACTCCATCCAATACCTAATAACACCACACACACCACCTGCGACCTCATCAGGATGAATCATACTGATCAGGGTAGGTCTTGCGAGTAAGGAAAAAATTCAAAACTACCAGAAACATGTCAGGAGGAAGTGCACATGGAAAATTTTAAAATGGGCCTCCCAAAATACTCAAATTTTATGAGTCCCAATAGCTTGAAACTTGAACCAATTTGCAAATGGTTCAAAACTGACATAACACATTCTCACTTGCTTATTAAAAAATATTAGAAAGCCATGACTCACGCAAGAGAAATAGTTGAACCTTGAACCTTGAACCAAGGGTTCAAGTGCAATATGAATTACAATAATGTGCTACAAAGGTTTAATTTTTTTAAAATGTTTTCATGAAAAATAAAAAACCCTAAACCCTCAAGATTTTATAGGTCCCAATAGTGGCTTTGATTGGGGATGGTTGACTGCAAGATCAACACAAGAATCTAGAATCTTTGGTTAAACAGACCACCCAAAAACAAATCACTTCTCTTCTTCTAAAAAACAAAGGCTCCTTATTCAAAACCACACAATTGAAAGCAAAGCGACTGTACAATATAGAGATTATTTACAAAATGGCCCCAAGCCATCAAAATTGAAGTCAATTCTTACCCCTATCAAACACATGATTCTCATTTCCATGAATCAAGGGTAGGCTAAAGATTTCATTTACATCTGCCTGATCACAAACCCTGCAACTTCTCATTAGCTCATATAGAGAAAAATCAGCATACTAGTAATCACCAAACAATTGGAAATCAAACAAATGCTGAAAGTGTTGATCACTATGTGACATATAACTATCATATTCTTTACAATCAATTCCCTATTGAACAGAAAAGTGATCCAACTCCCTCTGAAAGCTAGGAACATTAGGCACATTTTGATTGCTAGTTTGCATAAATGGAAAACACTCATCTATAATACTGGATTGCAAACTAGAGAGAAACATTTCTATATAAAATGACTGCACTTCAATATGCAGATCACAATTTCTATCAGCCTCTTGCAAACATGGAAATGTATAATCACTTGTCAATGGTTTGTTTGCCACTTGCAAATTTGGGAAAACCACTTCGGATTTATCTTTCTCTTTAACACCAAAATCCACACAATGCATATCAAATTTTGAGTTCATATCAACATATGAATCTACATCATCACATCTATCAATCTTATATGCATTTTCACTTTGTCTACTTTTCAAATCAAATGTAGGGAAAGAATCAATAGCATAAGTATCATGCTTCACACCCTAAAAAATATCATCAATAACAAAATGTATACTGATTGGGTATGAGAGATTGGGGACATTTTTGGATGCATACCTCTTAAGATCAACAACTAAGAGTTCTGAGATTTGTTCACTACTTAGAGAACCTTCTCCTTCATTCTCATTTCCCTTGGCTTTATCTTCTGTGTTGTAAACATTGTCTCAATCTGATGCATGCATTAAATCTACAGTGCTCATGTCTTTGTGCACATTTATTTTGTCATTACAACAAATTGCATTTGTATCATTACCTTTATTATGCTGATCATAAAGTGCTGCTATATGTTGCAAACATAGTTTCATTACCTTGGTTGCAAACACTTTGTGGATTGAGGTTGATAGCAAGGTCATCTATATTATTCAAATCTGAAACCTCAATAGGCTCATGATTATTTGAACAACAACTTATCTTCTCACAATTTTCTTCTTGCTCTGAATACACATCTGCACTGTCATGCTGAGAATAAGAGCCAACTTGAGAATCATAAGAGGTATTTCCACTCATGGATTCATCTCCATCACTGTACTCAAAACTATGTACATTTTCAGATTTGGTCATTTCAATTTCATCTATCCATTCTTTAATACATGCAACACTTTATTCTCTCAAGGTTGTAGACCAATTAATTGAGTCAGGCTCATCAAGCTCTAAGAATAATTGAATCCAAATAGACTCATGGGATCTAACATCAACTAGGAGCTCATTTAATGTAGCAATAAATATTTTATAAAAAACATATGATGATTCTTCATTCCTCTTCCCTACTTTCTTTCTTAGAAACAAAATACTTTGCAAAACACATGCAGTCATTAACATCATAACCTGACATACTTCTCACAATATTTCTGACTGAATTTTTTTGCAATGAAGTATGTAACCTTAAAAATAACATTCCTTTTCCTGGTAACTTGCTTCACCTTATAAGGAACTAAGTTATCTCACAAAAAATTGAGGAATACCTAGATATATTTGTTGTGGTTGTTCACTTTACTTCTGACTGAAAATTTGAAGAACTCCTCCAAATCTCAGGTTCGTTCTTATAGAGTCACCACCTCCCTGAAGAGGAATAAAATTTAACCACTAATCTTCACTTTGAAACACTTTCAGATTTCTGGGTACTTGACACACAACAGAGTCACATAATATTTTTCATATTTCATAGCAACAAAACCTTTTGGGATATACACTTTCAAATTTGAAAATGACTTTCAGATTTCTAAACTTCTGAGACTCTTCCCCAAATGAATTTTGCCTAGACACATGGGTTTGTCTACAATCAATACGGTGAATAAAACTTCTCCCAACCATACTGAAAATGCAATTACAAGACACTCTCCTTCCCCAATGGAGTCATCATTTTTGTTGTTCTCAAAAAAAAGAAATCCAAGTTCACCTGCAATCTAACTATGTAATAGCCAATCTCAATCAATGAAAAGATTCAGGGCTTGGACAACATAACGTAGGATCCTAATGATCCTCCTAATGGTATTCCACTCTAAGACTAAACATGTTTCTATCAAATTCAATTTTCTAAAAGAGAATGTTGAAGCAAAAGAAGTGAAATTGGTTTATGTGAATACTAAAGCGCAGATTGCAGATATTTTTACAAAGCCATTTCCTAAGAAGACTTTTGAATATCTTAGAGAGAAACTTGGAGTCCTACCCCCACCGGTAGAGACTTAGATAGTTGATGTTTGTCATCAACTAACAAAATTAACAGAGAAATCTTTTATTTCGGCTTTGATGAGGAGAGAAACTTCTTAGGGGGAGTAGTTGGTATTTTCTATTTGAAACTAGTTTTTGTAATGCTTTGGCATTTGATGTCAAAGGGGGAGAGATATTATGGAAAAACATTTGAAAAATTTTTTGGGGAGAGATATCTTTTGGGAGAAATTATTTCTAGGGGAGAGAAATTATGTATTTTAATTTCTAGTTAATGATCTCTTTGGGAGATTGTTGGTTTTTGGTTTTTGGCATTTCTATTTTGGCACTTTGATGGTTGTTTCCATCTTGTGTTGCCATCAATGCCAAAGGGGGAGATTTTTGGTATTTTGGATATGTTGATATGGTTTTGTCATTGATGTCAACACTTGTCATCACTTGTTAGCACTTGGAGATCTTTGGTTATGTTCACCGGAAAGTCAGATACTTATGCATAGTCAATGGTATTTGGTTCACCAGCAGATTATATTGTTCACCGGCACTTGGAATGACTTGGAGACTACTTGGTTATGTCGAAGAAATTATTCAATCACTTAGTTTTGGTGATTTGGTTATTTGTTTATTTGGGTTTTCATATTTTCTATTACCAGCAAATAGGTCCAGGTTATGCATCGGCAAGCATATCTATTCCAAATCAACACGACACATTATGGAGATGATTTATTATTATTGTAAATGCATTGAGTTGACATCATGAATCGGATATTGATTTATTTGTAATTAATTTTATTATAATATCTTTTAGTGAGCTGACCTATTCATTTGGTCTTAGGTTATGGTATAAATGTAAGATCTCATTTGTGAGATTGATATGCGATTGGAAAAAGAATTGTAATAGGGTATATGCAAAAATAAGCAGAGCTATACACACAGACATCATTTGAAGGTTGAAGGAAGGTTTTTGTGAAGGCAGTCATAACTAAACCGGTACTAAATCCAACATATGAAGATATTATTTTATGCAGTACATTATCATTGGATTTAACCATCCAATTGTAGTCAGTGTTACTCTCATTTTGTGATTGAGCAGTGAGCTCTAGGCAGCTGACCTTTCTACATGTGTAGAATCTATATTGTACACACATATTATCTGCAGTAGTATCATTTGATTGTGGGTAAGGCTTCCCATCATGGTTTTTCCCCTTATAGGGTTTCCAAGTACAAATATTTGTGTTAAGTGTTGTGGATGTTATTGTCTTTCTATTTCATGCATTAATCTTTACCAGTACTGCAATTGACTAATAAATCTGTCTACCATCATAAAGTTTGGTTAACTGGCATTAAGCATTAAGTTTTGGTTAAGTTAATTTTGGTTGAATTTATTGGACAACTGATTCACCCCCCCTCTTAGTTGTCTCTATGACCTCACACTAAGAACATCAATTGCTCTCCCACTTTGAGAGGACAAACCCAAACTCCCTTGAAGACTAGATTTATTGAAAATAAAAGAAGGCCTAGAGACAATCCAATAAACTCTATATATGTCTTACATATATGTGACCTACAATAGAAAACATCTACATCAAGAAGATACTCTATTACTTGAAAAAAGGACACTACTATACAAAACTCTGGAAAAAGACTCAAAGGTGGAAACACAAAATATGGAGCTCTCTCGCTTCCCAAAAACTTTGGAACCCCCTACAAAATGAGAAGACTCTCGAATAAGAAGGAAGGGAAGACAAATTCAGATTTCATTCTCTGACAATGGCAACTGCCCAATCTTTCAACATTAACTACCCACACACTTGGCCTACAGAAAATCACCACCTACTGTTTGAGAAATAACTTCTGAGATCCCAAGGTCATTGCCCCAAAAATACTTGCCATGGGCTATACTTTACTATAGAATCAGATTCCTCAGATTGAGAGCTTTCCAATGATATATGACAAATCCATATTTGGGCAAAAATTCAACCCTCGACCATCAATCCCTCTGCAGGTTGGTCACTTAAGCTTTTGCCTTTTCACCATAGTCTAAAACTATATTTTAACCTGACTTTCCTGTGCAGATTTTAGCCACATGTCACCACCCGATTTGCTTGTGAGTCCCTCTAGACTCCACCTATCTTGCCACCTCACCAGTCACCAATTTTTGGCCATTAACATTTGAGCACCTCCATCTTGCGGTTTGGCAACAACCATAGATCTTCGTTGAACTTGCTTATTCTTTACTTCCTCGGAACTGTTTTTCCTACAGTTTCCACCACTTAGTTGCCAAGTCACACCTCTTAGCCATTGAGCATCTTTCCATCATGACATGACAACCACCATTAGATCATCCATCCAACCATCAAATCCCTCTTGACATGCCCACCGGTTAATTCACCTGGGCTACTCTCTCCTCTAGCAGACCCGCCATGTGTCGCTTCTTAGTTTGCTCCAAGCCTACCTAGACTACCACCGCAATTGCCATGTCATCAGTCTTCAATCTCCATGTAACAAGGGATAACCATCAGGCACTTTCACATAGTGATATAGCGACAACTGTTAGATTGGCACAAACCCACTCAGTCTTTACCTCTTCATCCATCTGTGCTACGTGTCAGTCTGTGATCGGCCACCAGATCCACTTGAGCATGACCTCATTCACCACCTCAGCGCCACCAGATCCACCACCTATTTTGGTTTGTTAGGCCTCAATCTTTTAGCCAAACCTCCCCTTTGGCAAGCCACTTTCTTGTCTTATCGAAACCTTAGTTTCATCAACAACTTTTATGTCGATGAAACTAATGCCTTCGGTGAGTCCCTATAGTGATCCATCGAAGCCAAGGTCTCATCAATGTTCATTTTGATGACATGCCACCTATCTTCCTCATGTTACCACTGGACCTTCCACCTCATCAGCTACATGTCACCATGTGGCACCTCATGATTTTCTCAGAGTCCACCTCGATGCCACCTGTCATGAGGGTATTCATTCTGGGCACTTCACAACTACGGTATAGTGACAGTCATAGTTAGCCCCAGAATTTCACCCCTCTATTGATCTGCCTTAGAACTGTCATTGGATTTTAGTGATGTGCTTGATCATTAGCCTCTCCTAAGTGGCTCTCTCTTGTGCCACAATATCACCAAGTGTTTGCCACTTGTCTACCACCTCATCAGCCGCCAAGTCGCCGCTATTAGCAGTTGAGCACTTTCACATGGTGATATAGAGATGTTTGTTCGATCAGCTCAAACCTGCTTGATCCTTCACCTAAACCGCTCACCCATTTTTGGCATGTGCTTTGTCACCAAGTCATGGTGATATCTGGTGAGCATCTCTATGTCACGACATAGGGACAACAGTTGGATCTTTCGCGATCATCATTGATCTGCCTAACTTGCTCGCTGCTTATTTTGCCTTTCTGCTACAAAATTTGGGTTCTTTGAGATGCGCGCAAGGGGCCCACCACTTCTGATTTGACACTTGCCAAAAGCCCATAAGCTTTGACACTTAATATGTATGGGGATTTGCCTTTAAATACTGAAATGCTCCTCCCTGCAGCCAATGTAGGATAAATGGACCATACATGGGCCTTTCCATTGGGTCATCGGGACCTCTCCAAACATGCTAACCTGGTGGATGATGACAAAATTCGTGCTCTGCACCTCTTTGCACTATCCATCAAGTCATCGGGATAATTTCAAAAATTGACCTCCAATGGCCGATGACTTGCCATGCACCAGATGATGTTCCATCGGGTCATCAGGATAACATTACATTGCACTATTTTAATGGCTGATGTCACTGATGTATATCTCCCCCACTTGCACCATATCATCGGGTGGTCAGGATAGCATGAAGTGGCTCCACTTGATACCCGATAACACCACACACACTGCCTGCGACCTCATCAGGGTGAGTCCTGCCGATTGGGATAGGTCTTGCCGATAAGGCAAAAATTCAAAACTGCTAGAAACATGCCAGGAAGAAGTGCACATGCAAAATTTTGAAATGGGCCTCTCAAAATACTCAAATTTTTATGAGTCCCAATAGATTAAACCTTGAACCTTGAACCAATTTGCAAATGGTTCAAAACTGACATAACACATTCTCACTTGCTTATTAAAAAACATTACAAAGCCATGACTCACGCAAGAGAAATAGTTGAACCTTAAACCTTGAACCAAAAAGGTTCAAGGGTTCAAGTTCAATATAAATTACAATAATGCGCTACAAAGGTTTAATTTTTTCTAAATATTTTCATGAAAAAGAAAAAACCCTAAACCCTCAAGATTTTATAGGTCTCAACACCACTGACTACAATTGGATGGTTAAATCCAATGATAATGTACTTCTCAAAATAGCATCTCCAATGCTGGATTTAGTATTGGTTTAAGCTCTGTCAAATACCTCTGCCATAAACCTTGATTCGCTCTACTCTGCTCTTATTCGCTCATAAAATAATTACATCATAATTCATATACAGTTATTCACTCTCATATATCGCTTACATTCATTACCTACACACATTTCACTTACTTACAAAATGACCTACAAGATCTCATACATATATGATTCTGTACAATACATCATGTCGGCTATACAATATAATTACAATACAAAACAATATCATTTACATGTCAGATTAGAGTGTCGGTGTGATCTACTGTTGGTGTAGATTGGATGGTGGTGAGAATAGACTTGTAGTGCCCACCGGTGTCGGTAGATGATGTCGGTTACCGGTGTACCCTGTGAACCATGTTACCAGTTGGTTGCCATCAATGAAAACATCAACTATTCTCATCTAGGTGTATAATGCCAACAAATCATATAAATAGATCATATTCAAGCCATAGAACTTTCGACAATCATTCGGTAATCATTAGATTATCATCAAAGAACATCTGGTAGTTAACTGGTTACATGCAGGCTTCAAGTCAGAAACAACCCAACCAGGACTCTAAAGATCAACCAGATCATAACATGTGAATCTCAATCCTTGTTCTAAGTTCTAATTCTAATGCCCCTACAAATTATTACATAACATCATATTTATACCTACCAGAACATATCAGTGTCAGCCTCAAAAGATTACATTCATCAATTCAGGAAAAATGAAATGTGTAATTAGGTCAGCCCTAAGATTTAAGAAATCTTTATGGAAAATAGCAACCAAGTGATACAGATCAACAGGAAGGTCGGCCATATGCCAAGGAACATTGGACAAGACCCAAGATGGATCCACACACCAAGAATCATGTCAGTAATGAAGGAAAACCAATCGTAAAGCACCAAATACTGTCCCAAAAACCCAAAAATAGCCAACCGGAAGCAATAACTAATCAGAGAAGAACCCAAATGAACTAAAAATTTGGAATCAACCACATGAAACCACCAGGAAATGAAGAACAAGTAACTATTGGTAAGAATACAGAAATTGCACAAAGAATTAAACAAGAAAGGAAAATGTTTTTGGTTGATGCAAGATTGCTCAACGACTGGGGATGCTCCTGCATGAGGGAGAAATCTGAAACCTTTGAAAAGTTCAAGAACTTCAAAGCTATGGTTGAGATAGAGATGAGATTGAAGATAAAATTCTTAAGATCCGATCAGGGTGGTGAATTTGCATCCGGCGAATTTAATAGTTATTGTGAGAAACATGGGATAAGGAGACAATTGTCTATACCCCAGACACCTTAGTAGAATGGTGTTGTGGAAAGAAAGAAAAAACTATCCTAGATGCAGCTAGGTCTATGATGATGGAAGATAATTTGCCTCATATCTATTGGAGAGAAGCTATAAGAATGGCAGTATACACATTCAACAAAGTTCATATCAAAGGAGACACTGGTAAGACACCTTATGAGTTATAGTTTGGTCATACACCTACAGTTATGTACTTTAGAATTTTTGGTAGTAAATACTATATCAAAAGAGATGATTCCATTAAAAAGTTTGATCCTAGATGCAATGAAGGAATATTTCTTGGTTATTAAAATGAAAGCAAATCATATAGATGTTATATACAAAAGATTGTCAAGAATTGTGGAGAGTGCTAATGTCAAGGTGGATGAGTAGTAAAAAGGTCAAATCAGAACTGATGAGAGAGAACCGAAAGTGGAAATGATCATAACAACCGATAACACCTGTACTGGAATAGAAAGTTGAACCAATTACCCCAGAAGTATCAGAAAATTCAACAGTTCCTGAATATCATAGCAGAGAAGTATAAAGTCAGAAGACTCCTAGGTACGTAAGGTTGAATCATTCAGAAGATCACATCATTGGAGACAAGAGCAAAGGAGTGATGACAAGGAGAAGGTTGATAGTTGAAGAGGTATACTTAATTTCTCAAATTGAACTGGCATCAGTAGATTAAGCATTTAAGGATGAATGTTGGATGAAAGCTATGGAAGAGGAATTGGATCAGATAGCAAAGAACAACACAAGGAATTTAGCTCCCCGATCTAAACATAAGAATTTTATTGGAACTAAATGGGTTTTTAAGAATAAATTGAATGAAGATGGACAAGTTGTGAGGAACACGGCTAGATTGGTATGTAAAGGATATTCTCAGAAGGAAGGAATTGATTATGATGAAACTTTTGCTTTGGTAGCTAGGATTGAAGCTGTGAGATTATTTCTTGCTTATGCTGCCCATAAGAAATACAAGGTTTATCATATGGATGTTAAGTGTGCATTTCTAAATGGAGATCTCGAAGAGGAAGTTTACATTTATATGGATTGAAGAAAGCCCCTAGAGCCTGGTATGCAAAATTGGACAAATATATTTTGAAGCTTGGTTTCACTAAAGGTAATACTGACAGTAACTTGTATTATAAGATCACTAATGATGACATATTGATCATTGAGGTCTTTGTGGATGATATCATTTTTGGAGGTGAGGATAAGTTATGTATGGAATTCTCTGATATCATGAAGAGTGAATTTTTAGATGTCTATGATTGGAGAAATGAGTTTTTTTTTAGGTTTGCAGATTACTCAGACTGAGAGTTGTTGAAGATATTTGGTATGGAAAATTCTAAACTAGTTGGTACTCCTATGGTTACAAGTGAGAAATTGACAAAGAAAGATGTATCAGCTCCAGCAAATCCTACAAGGTATAAATCTATGATTGGAGGTCTATTATATTTGACTCAAGCTAGACCCAATATAATGAATGCAGTTTGTATTGTATCAAGATATCAGAGTGATCCTAGAGAGAATCATGAGAGTGCAGTGAAAAGGATTTTTAGATACTTACAAGGAACAACTAAATATGGTTTGTGGTATCCTAAAGATGATGACTTTACACTATGTGCATATACAGATGCAAACTGGGTTGGAGATATAGATGACCAGAAAAGCACATCCGGTGGAGCTTTCTTTCTTGGAAAGAAAATTATTTCATGGACTAGCAAGAAATAATCATGTACTTCTTTATCTACGACTGAAGCTGAGTATGTTTCTGTTGCTACTAGTTGTACACATTTATGGATGAAGCAAATGCTGAAAGATATAAGGGTAGATTATAATGAACTGGTATGCATTCACTGTGATAACTCTTTTTCTATTGACATATCAAAGAATCCAGTATTTCATTCTAAGATAAAACACATATCAATAAAGTATAGCTTCTTGAAGGAAAAGGTGGAAGCAAATGAAGTCAAATTTGTTAATGTGAACACTAAAGAGTAGATTACAAACATCTTCACTAAACCTTTTCCCAAGGAATCATTTGAGTACTTTAGAGAGATATTGGGGTTCTTTGTCCCTCTGGTTGAGACTTGAGTGATGCTAATTCGCATCAGTCCGGTATACATTATCAAAACTATCATTCATTCTGGATTGATAAGATGGTGCTACTACTCAAGGGGAGTAGTTAGCTATGTGGTTCAGAGGATCTATGGATTTTATTTGATGTTTACGTCATATTTATGACATTGATGTCAAAGGGGGAGAGGTATACATGTGAAAAACATAACTTAACAGAGATATCAATCACAGGGGGAGTTTGGTCTATAGTTTTGTTTATGGTTCAAAACTTCATTGATATATCATTTGTTGGATGTCTTCCATTGGTAGAGACTTGTTTGGCACTTCTTGGCACTTGGATGTTTTTCACATCTAGTGTTGCCATCAATGCCAAAGGGGGATATTGTTGGCAATTTGGAGGAATTGATTATGTGTTGCATTGATTTTTGTCATTGATGTCAACACTAGCTTCTTTGGTTATCTACTAGGTTCTAGTAGAGTGGATGGACTTTGATGATGATCAGGATATTTGTCTCCAATATATTTTGATTGGTGGAATTGGTTTGGTTCGTCCATTCATGTTATTCAGATGCGTGTGACATTCATTTGGTTTGGGATTTGGTGATCTGTAAGCTATCATATGTTCTAGTAAGCCTTTTAGTTATCAGTAAGGGTTCTACTAGCAGAGCTTTGTTGAAGATCTTTTGATGGATTCAATAAGTGGTGTTGGTGCGGTTTCTAGAAGGTTTTTGAGATGATGATGGTTATCTTGTTTGTGTTCCAGTTGATTGGTGGTTTTGCATTTGGTTTATGGCAACCTATTTTAGGTTCAAACTTAATGCTATTCTATTAGGTTATGGACCGGTTTATGTAACGTGTTGGTGGATGCTTCTGATGTGTTACTGGTTGAATTTATTGTTTGGTTAATGTTGTTTCAGTCTTAGGCCGACTTGGATTATCATTGTTTTGTGGGTTTATGTAATGGATTTATTGTATTATCTTTTAGGTGGCCAACCTAATTTTTTAGGTCCTGGATTGGTATAAATATGATGTAAGATCTCTTTGTAGATTGTGGTATGTGTTTGTGGTTATGGGATTATTTGTGTGCAACTAAAGTTGTAATAATATGTAGAGGTTTTGGTCGATTGTAGGTGATTGAATTTAGTTTGTGTAACAAGTTTAAGACCTCTAGCATTGAGATTAACCAAAACTGTACTCAGACATAGGAGATGTTATTCTTGCAGTTCATTCTTATTTCCAGATTGTAGTTTGGAGATCTTTTCGTAGTTAGTGAGGCTCCTTTTGTGATGAGTAGTGCACTCTAGGTTGTTGGTCTTCCTGCATGTGCTGACCCCTTATTTTAATCACATACTTACTATAGAAGTATCATCTAACTGTGGGTAGGTTTCTCACCGTAGTTTTTCCCTTTACCAAGTTTTCCATGTACAAATATTGGTGTTATGTATTTTGGATGCATGGTATTTGATTTATGATTTATGTTTGTGCTTAACTAATATATATATATATATATATATATATATATGTTATTCTGGTATTTGGTTTATGTGTTCTGGTAAAAGGTTTTGTGTGCTTAAAGTTTGATAATCTGTTAACAATTGGTTCACCTTCCCCCCTCTTAGTTGTTCATCGATTATCCTAACAATGATAAGGGTTATGATCTACAATTCAAGGATGGTAAATGCAAGATCTTAAATGCCTCGAGTATAGAGATTGCATCTAGGACTAAGACTAAAGGCAATAATTTTCATTTGAATGTTGGTGAGAAAAGTTGTTTGATTGCTAAGATAGATGAGAGTTTGTTGTAGCATAGGAGGATGTGTCATGTAAACTTTAATTCAATAATTAAGATCTATTCTACACAAGCTATTAGAGATCTACCTAAGATTGTTAAGCTTGCTAATCTGGTATGTAAGGAATATCAGTTGGGTAAGTAAACAATAATTTCTTTCAAAAGCAAACAGTATACATCTAACGGACTACTAGATCTTGTGCATACTGACCTATGTAGACCTACAAATGTTAGAAGTGCACAAGGTGATATATATTTTATGCTATTAATTGATGATTATTCCAAAATGATGTGGGTTGTCTTTTTGAAGAAAAATCAGAAGCATTGGACAATTTAAAGATATTCAAATCTAAGGTGGAAACTAAGTGTGGATTGAAGGTGAAATGTTTGAGATCTGATAGAGGTGGAGAATTATGTTCCGATGAGTTTAACTCATTTTTTGAGATGCATGGAATTAGAAGATAATTATCTGCTCCTAGAACCCCTCAGCAAAATGGAGTTGTTGAGAGGAAGAACATAACTATTTTGGATACTGCAAGGACTATGTTGATTGAAAGAAAAGTTCCAAAGATCTACTAGAGAGAAGCCATTAGTACTATTGTTTACACATTCAATAGAGTTCACATCAAAGGTGATATCGATAAGACCCCTTTTGACCTATGGTTTGGTCACATTCCTACTGTGAGATATTTCAGTGTATTTGGTAGCAAATTTTATATCAATAGAGATGAGGATATAGGAAAGTTTGATGCTAGAAGTGATGAAGGTATCTTCTTGGGATATTCAACTAAGAGAAATTCCTACTGGTGCTCTCTTATATATATGAGGCCAAAGACCAGATCTTCCATCCTCTTCTCCTACTCCTCTCTATCAGAGGATAATCCTCAACTTCTCCTCCCTCCCACCCGGGAGGACCAGAGGCCTCTTCTCCAGTTCAAAGTCGAAGATATAGAAAAGGATAATCTTCAGCTGGCAAAGAAAATATAGAAGAAGATAATCTTCGGTTCGATAGAGAACTAGAGCCAGAGGTATACTATTGTACCCAGTGAGGGATCAGATCAGATGGTCATAGTGGGTCAGTCGATACGTATAATAAGAGACTGAGAAAAATAGTTGAGAGTGCCAATGTAAAAGTGGATGAGAACCTTGGGAAGGAGATCAAAGCATGCAGTTATGATGATGGTCAGCATGTTGTTTTGGCTCTTGTTCAACCTTAAGAACCTAAGCAGAATGATCCAATTGAGACTATTAATCCATATGTTACTGTTGTCAGTGAAGATGTTCAAGAACCTGAAAATCAGAACAATCAGAAGACTTCGAGGTATGTAAGATTGAATCACTCTGAAAATTGGATTATTGGTGATAAGAATAAAGATATGATGACTAGAAGAAGGTTAGCTACTGAAGAAGTATGTTTGATTTCTAAAGTTGAACCTGAAGATGTTGCTAAAGCTTGTCAAGATGAAAGTTGGATGAGAGCTATGGAAGAAGAACTAGACCAAATTGAAAAGAATAATACTCAGGAACCTGTGCCTAGACCTAAGGATAAGAATGTCATTGGTACTAAATGGGTATTCAGAAACAAACTAAATGAAGCTAGTGAAATTGTTAGAAATAAAGCTAGATTTGTTTGCAAAGGATATTCACAGCAAGAAGGAATTGATTATGATGAGACTTTTGCTTCAGTTGTTCGACATGAAGTTGTTAGACTATTGATTTCTTATGCTGCTTATAAAGATTTCAAGGTATATCAAATGGATATCAAATCAACCTTTTTGAATGGTGATCTAGAAGAAGAAGTTTACATTGAACATCCTGATGGATTTTCACTGTCAGATGATGGAGACATGGTATGTAAGTTGAAGAAAGCTCTTTATGGATTGAAACAAGCTCTTATAGCTTGGTATGATAGATTAGATAAATACTTATTGGAATTGAGATTTACTAAAGGTACCGCTGACAGTAATCTGTATTTCAAGATTGAAAATGATAACATCTTGATAGTTGAAGTCTTTCTTGATGATATTATCTTTGGTAGTGATGATGAGTTGAGCATGAAGTTTTCTCGTGATATGCAGAAAGAAATTGAGATGTCTATGATTGGTGAGATGAAATTCTTCTTAGGCTTGCAAATTGCATAATAAGGAAAAGAAATATTCATATCGCAAACTAAGTATGTGAAGGAATTGTTGAAGAAGTTTGGGTTAGATGACTCCAAACTGGTTGGAACTCCTATGGTGACTGGTTGTAAATTGTCTAAAAATGATGAATCTCTAAAAGCTAATAAGATTTTGTACATATCTATGGTTGGTGGACTACTATATCTTACTCAGACTAGGCCTAAAATTATGCATGATGTGTGTATGGCTGCTAGATATCAAGTTGATCTGAAGGAGAGTCATTTTAGTGTTGTTAAGAGGATATTTAGATATCTAAAGGGAATTGTGGATTATGGTTTATGGTACCTGAGGAATGATGATTTCATATTGTGTGCCTACATTGATGTTGATTGGGTTGGTGATGTAGATGACCAGAAGAGAACTACCAGTGGAGAATTTTTTTGGGGTAAGAAGATGGTTTCATGGGCTAGCAAGAAACAAGATTCAATGTTTCTATCTGTTGCTGAAGCAAATGTTGAAAGATATCAGAGTTATTCATGATGAGTCTACTATTATATATACTATGATAATTCCAATGCTATCAATATGTCAAAGAATCTAGTACAACATTCAAAGACTAAGCATATATCAATCAAATGTCATTACTTGAGAGAGAAATTCAGTGAGGAGAAGGTGAAGTTGGAGTATATATCTACAAAGGAACAAACAGATAATATTTTCACTAAGCCTTTGCCTGTAGATACATTTGTCTATTTGAGAGACAAGTTCGGGGTATCCAACCCTCCTGATAAGAACTAGATGCTTTGAGTTGAATCAACCCAGTGGATTTTAGAGCTTTATCTTTTATCTGGATTGATAATTTGGTGTTGCTTCTCTGCTAGAGCAGTCTATGTTTCGGGGAGAGAGATTTATATTTTTGTCTTATAGAGAGTTTGGCTATCTATTTTGGAGGTCTTTGGCATTGTTGTCAAAGGGAGAGAAAGGTCATGTGAAAAATATTTTTATCTATTTTCATCTTAGGGCAAGTTTGGTAGTGATATCTTCTTTCTTTTTATTGACTATTTTTCACATTCATATGTTGCCATCAATGCCAAAAGGGAAGATTGTTGGAGATTGTTGGATATGATTTCTCATTGCTACTGCTAGGATATGTTGTTGTCATTGATGTCAACATATTCTTGTGATTTATTCTGGCGTGATTGGGAAAATTTTCTGATCCAATTTTGTAGTTTGGTTTTGTTGATCACTGTTTTGCAGAGTCCGGTATTTCCTTCGATATATTCTGGTGTGATCAGATCTTGCATTGAGATTTTGGGATATTGTTTTGGATGGTCTTGTATATCTTCATTTCATATGGTTCATGATTTGGTGCTCCGCAAGTTATCTTTTTTCATGACAATCGCTGATTGGTTGTGATCTTGAGCTTCTAGATGTTGATAGATGAAGATTTGAAAAGTGGTGTTGGTGCAGTTGTTCTAGATGATTCTAATGTTCTTGCTAGTATTTCCTAGTCATGTCCTATTTGTTTTGGCGATCCACATTTATTGTTGTGTGATTTTTTGGTGGTTTCTATCAACTGGTGATGATTTGCGTGTTATGCGGTATTTCTGGTGGTGTAGCATGTTGTGGTTGATCTTGGTGTGATTTTTGGTGGAGTTGATTGTTTGGGAATTTGATTTAGGACCATTCTATGCTATGTAGATCATTATATTAGTCTGGTGGTCGATCTTTGTATCATGTAATGTAATTTTGTAACTGTGAGTTGAGGATTAGGGTTTAGCCAACCTTGTTATCAAGATTGATGGATTTTATATATAGGTGAGTTATTCATGTAGTTTGGGTGTTGATGTTGTGTCTTCATTATTAGAGAGATATTTATGTGTGAACAAGTGATATATCCTTCAGTTTTGAGGTTCAAGTGAGATTGGTGTTGCAGGGAAGACAACTATGCTTAACCGGAACTATAATCAGGCATTTGGAGATGGTATTCTTTCAATTCACTTCTTCCAGATTGTATTCTGAATCTTATTGTAAGTTAGTGAGACTTCCTTGAGGGTTGTAGCCTTCCAGGCAAATATCTTTTGAGCAGTGAGCTCTAGGTAGTGTGTCTAAATGCATGTTTATTCCACATTGTAATATTTTCACATACTACTGCAAAGTATTATCTTACTATGGGTAGGTTCCCACCATGGTTTTCCCACATCAAAAATCTTGGTGTTGTGTGTTGTGCTATTAATTTGCTTATCTGTTTATTATTGCAACTTGTTAGATCCGTTGTTGTGGTTAAAGTTTTATATTTTGGTGAAGACTAACTCACCCTCCACCCCCCCACCCCCCCTCTTAGTCTTCCTTCTTGGCTACTGCTAACAGTTTCTCACTTGGTTTCAATATTATCAATTACTGAAATAAAAAGTAACAAGTTTAAATTTTAATTTTCCATAGAGGCCAAGTATCGAGGAGCTATTAATTGAAAAATTAAGGCTATATGGTTTGAAGGGATTCTCACTAAATTTATTATATCATTAAGATCACCTACAATAATTAATTATGACAATTAGAGTACTATTTAAATATCTAGGGATGCAACCTAGCACCAATAGTCAAAACAAATTGAGATTGGTCAACATAATATTCATTTAGGATTTTAATCATGTTAAAATCATTGAATTAGTCTTTTCAAAATCTCTAGAGAAGGTTGATGACATCTTCACCAAAAAAATTAAAAAGAAAAAGTTCATTCATCTATAAGCTCTTCTTGTGGTGTGGTCCTCTTCATTTTCTATCAAATGGGGGCAAAACAATTTTTTATATGATTTACTCATCTCATCTATGAGGATATATTGTACTTGGGTACCTTATCACACCTTGTTGCTAAGATCGATTTTTTTTCCATTTGAGCTATTCTTAAAAGTGTATTGGTGTAAAATTCATGTTTTTTACCATCATTTACACCATTTATTTTATCATGTAGGCTAATCGAGATTGGTGATTTTTTTTATAGAGAGGTAGTAATTCTCATAGCTCATTGATTGCTTTAAATTTTGAACAACCTTGCCCTCAATTTTTAAAGATTTGGTTGGTTCAAAATTTTATTACATACAAATAATTTGCTAAAAAATAATTACATCAATTCAACATCTAGTTTCTCTTGATTTGGTTGATTAAATACTAAATTTTATGTGCAATTTTTCTAGCTTCATTTTCAAATGATAAATATTTACTAATTAAATCCAAACTAATAGTGTCATTGTGATGAATAACAAAATAAAAATAAATGACACAAATTTGAATAAAATGTGTAATCAAATAGAGGGTGGCTGGAAGAAGTTGAGTCCCACTTTTGGGCAAAAAGTGGAAGTGTTTCCTCTGTTTTTCAAATTTTCTATTGATTGATGTCAAAATTTGATGGACTTAGAGATTGAATCTCGAAAAACTTCAGTAATAAAAAATATAGTGCTCGGAGTCTACTTTTCAAATATGTAATTAATTTTAATACCCACATGGTAGAAATCACTTTTTAGTAAGCATGTTTAAAACCCAGTTTTTCAAAATGCCTGTTTCAGGACCATACCACACGTGTACGACCACACCTTTTTTATGCAAATAAATTAATTTTTGCAAATCCTTCTGGGAAACAATACCTAAGACACCAAATATTGATGAGAATATTTTTTCTTATTTTTTATTGAATATATTTTTTTTAATTAATTTTTAACTGACAATAAAGTATATTTTCAAAACATCGGGTGTACGACCACCATAATTTGATGAAAATTTGATATTTTTCAATTTTTTTTTTTAATATTCAAAAGAATTGTATGTAGATCGATGTCATATAATTTATTTTTCTAAAATCTTAAAAACAAAAAAGTTATTAAAGGTTTAGTGAACCTTGGTATTTTAGATTTAGGTTCCACTTTTGATTAATAAATAATACAAAAATAGTAAAAATAATCTTATCACTATGAAATTTATATTTATGAAATCAGGACGCTGGAAACTCTAATGGGTTTTCGTTTTGTAAAAAATTTCAATCAGAAAGACCCTCAAAAAATTAGGCCAATGTAGAAATCTGATATCGTTTTACCTTAGTCATTTTTTGGAGGTCCAAGCCTATCCCGAAGAAAAAAAACAATGCTAAGGGTTGTTTCTCGCTCCTAATTTTAAAAAACGGGTACCCATTTTTTAAATTCAAAAAACAGGCACTCGATTCTAAAACGGGCGCCCGTTTAGCTTCGGGCACCCGAACCAAAATGGGCACACATTTCCGAAAAATGTGCACCTATTTTTGAATGGCTCGGGCACCCGAAGCAAAACGGGTTACAAATCGGGCACCCGTTTCTAGAGGGCTCTTTTCCCAACTCGCGGACTTCCGCAGGATTGGGACCCAACTTTGTGCATTTACCCTAGAAGAAACATTTAAAAATTGCAATCAAGAAACAAGTAAAATTTATTATTATGGAATCACATGGGCTAACACATTTTAATCTTGTGGGCTAAAATTAAGGCTAAATTTAAATGCAAGGGTTCTCAATTTTGAAAGAAATTGAATTTATTATGAAGCCCATAATACAACATTATTGAAATTAGAATAAGTTTAAGATAACACATAGGAACAATGACTAATGCAATCTTAGAATAGAAAAAAAGGGTATACCACACATAGGACTAGAATTAAGATGATGCAAGGATGCAATAGCCATTTGGTCAATTTGTAGGTGAGATGGAGAGGACAAACTGCTTATAGTAATTGAATTTTTAATCCTTTCACCTATGATTTTTAGCACCTCTAGTCCATGTCTTACTAATTAGAAATCATGATGGAAAATAATCGAGTGTGGGATTAGCTTCGCTAGTCAACTATGCAAGATTAGAAGAGATCATATTTTTAGTAGAAGAATATTTGTATAGCTCTTTATTCAACATGTGTAACATAATTTGTTCTTAGTTCTAGGTTCTTTCGATTTATATGTGACTTTGTTTGTTGGATTCCTACACTTTATTTTTGTTGTATTACTTTGGTCAAAACTCTTCAATTATGGGGGCTTTCTCTCAAAGCCCATTATTTGATTAGATATTTTAATCACTAATATGTATGTGTTGGGGCACTTTCGCACTTAACTTAATCAAAGACATTTGTATCATAATTAAATAGTTCTTTTTAAATAGAATGAGTAGTATTATTTAAATGTCTATTCATACCATTTTCAACAAAGACTTATTCTTAAATGAAAAGGAGACAATGATAAAAGATTGATAATTAGGCAAATTTACAAATCTTAAATGAAAAAATTAATAATAGTAAAATGAGAAATATAATATAAAAAATCAAATCCTACATGTTAAACTTAATTAAAAAAAAGTAAAAGAGAATGTTTTTGTAGATTGTATTGGGAAATTAGAGAATCAAATCCTACATGTTAAATTTTATTAAAAAAAGTCAAAGAGAATGTTTTTTAGATTGTATTGGGAAATTAGAGCTCATTTAGATGTGAAAAGAAAATGACAATTTAATAAATAGTACAAGGCAAACCCTAAGAGATGTAACAAATGAAAAGAAATAAAATGATTATTGAATAAATTTTGCAAGACAAACCCTAAGAGATGTAATAGATGAAAATAAATAAAATGATTATTTTAAAAAAATAAGATATTATTTGATAACCCTAACATAACTAGTCAAGATAATTCTAAAGTGAGTCACAAATGTCAAATGCACTATCATAATATGATATTGCTTCATCACCTTCACCATGAGCATTTTGAAATACTTTTTCATATGCTTGATGACCCAAATGATGACCCAAATCATTTCTCTAATCACATATACAAATACGCACTTTGACAAACCACCTAATGAATTGCTTATTTTTCTCTAGTCCAATTCTAAAGTTGGTCACAAATGACAAGTGAACTGTCATAATATGATATTGTTTCATTATCCTCATTCATGAGCATTTTGAAATGATACGACTGAATTGAAGTTTCAAGATCTAGTGAAAGGAAACCATCTTTTCTGACACCATTCCATTGTCTGCCATTTGAAGCAGATGTCTTATCATTGTCTTTGTCATTTGTTGCATTATGACTACAAAGTGGGGCAGATATATGGGTTTGTAGTCACCATTATTGCTTCCACGACTACTACTCTTTCCAACCAACCATCCACAAAAAACTATTTCATTTCCGTTTGCCGCGTCCAGAAAACGACTGTATACAACGTTCTGACCACACGGTAAATGCTTACTGACTCATTTCCACGTTTCTATCTTCTCTTTTGCCCCCTTAATTCATCCATTCCTTTATTATGAAACGCACATTTAGTGGATAAATTAGGTCAAAGTAAAAGAGTCTCCACCAAATCCAACGTGTAGATTGTATATGGGTTTTCACTTTTTGCTGTCATTTATCTGGTGTGATATTAGAAAACCAGCCAGCCATTAAAAAAGCTTGGTGCTAATTACTTGCCGTGTTGTAATTTTCTTCCTCTGATTAGTAAAAATAGTTTATCTTTAACTATTTAGTATGGTGTTAGTTAACTCACTGGTTAATACATAACCTTAAAGGAGAATCTGGCTTTTTACAAAATTAGGTCAATGGGATTGCTATGTTTGAGAATGACTTGAAAATTAACTTATAATTATAGTAAGTTTTTTTTATTTTAGTATTGTTTTTTAATTTGATTGTGTGATAGCTTTTGTTTCTGATCACATTCTATGATCCATTATAAATATTTTTCTTTTTCTTTTGCAATCTTTCATCCTGATCTGAAATGTTACGTAACTGTAAAAAAGAGTTTGGCTTTTCATAAAATTAGATCAATGGAATTGAGATGTTTGACAAAATGTATCACAACGGCCTTCTATTAATTTAGTTATATTTCATAATTAGTAAGTATTATATTGTCTTATTGATCTGAATTATGGATTCCGATGACAACACTTGAGTGAGAACCTGCGGTATTATTTGTTTACATGAACACGGTAAACACATAATTGAAGTAAGCCAAAAAGTAATCTATTCAATTCGAAAATCCAACATATATCAGTTCATGAGATTCCAAGGGTCACCAAAACCTCTTGAGAATCGAAACCCAACAGTCATATTTGTTTATTTACATAATAAAATCCAAAACTACAAAATCTTCAAAAAAAAAAAACTCAAGACTCCAAATCATGAGCCGTTTAACTCATTGGTAAGGTCTCCAAGAGTATAAGGCGAAGTCCTAAAAGAATGCCTACCACAACGTTCTAAGGGATAGGCCAAAGTTTCAAGGCTGAAAATGCCCCAAAGGCCTTCAAAAACGCCAATTACTAACATTAGAAAAACTAGAAAAAATATGAAAATATTATTTTCAATATTTCAAATTTGCTTATGATCACTTATTGTTTCTTGATTTGATTGTGTGATAGTTTTTCTTCATAAGATCACACTTCATGATTCATCATAAATATTTATCTTCTTCTTACGCACTCTTTCATCCTGATTTGAAATGTTGAAGTCCAAAAACTATAACAGTATATAATATGAATTGTAAAAATCTAATGAAAATATTAGTCTACAAATAACAAGATATGACATCTTATGTCATCATCTATATTAATTATAATATACAGTCAATATATTTAAAAAATACCAAAGTTAATTTTATATATTATTTAGTTATATCATTTATCAATCTAAGATACAATCAAATAAATTTTGAGTGACATTAAATCTTCTTATTTACTACAACTTTATTTAAAGACTATTTGTAATTTACATATATGATCTTTTATAATACTAATTTATTCTATAAAATATCCATATAATCTTATTACTTCCATGAAAAAAAAATCTTCATTATTGCCATAATAAAAAATTGCGTTTGGCATATTTGCTTAGATTTTGCACTAAGTTTGTTTTGTGATGTACATCTGTCTTCAATATCTTTTTCAGGGTTC
Source organism: Cryptomeria japonica (assembly GCF_030272615.1). Taxonomy (NCBI): domain Eukaryota; kingdom Viridiplantae; phylum Streptophyta; class Pinopsida; order Cupressales; family Cupressaceae; genus Cryptomeria; species Cryptomeria japonica. The sequence goes on along the minus strand of NC_081412.1, from coordinate 533,557,622 downwards.
TAGAATGATGACAAATCTCAAGCAATAATTGAGTGTAGTATCCTTCTTAGAGAATGGGATTATTTTTTTATATAATCGTAGAAAATTAGGACGTGTGGTAGGGAATCATGAGTCTTTATCACGCCGACATCACATCACCTTTACAGATTCCGACTTTAAATAATGGGGTTCATGAGTAATTGAAAAGTGTAAGGTGTAGTTCAAAGAGCTTGGAGAGCATGTACACCGTCATCTGTTATTTACCACAGTTATTCGAGCTCTTAGAATCTTAGAATTTTGTTAGGCAACTTTTACTTTAAACTACCATAATCAAATTTATGAGAGGGCTCAAGTTAAAAAAAACTTACGATTTTTGGGGGTAAGCTCTCCATGTAAAGGGTTACGTCTTTGTTGTTTTTCTGGATTATATGTTTTTTTTCATCATATCGTATTTATTGTAAGATTTTTAATTTTTTACGATTTTTAGTTGATGTTAGTGTTAGAGTTTTGCTGACGGGCGATCATGGCACCCTCGAACAAACAATTTCGTAAGTTTGTCCTGAAGGTATTTCATGAGGTATGCCTTCTAGTACCCCTAATCTTATCTTGTATGTCCAAGACACTAATAATGTATTTGAATGGCTTGAGAAAATTACCTTAATAGGTTACTTTGTAGTTAGAGTTCCACTTGAAAGCATACTGCATGATTGGGTTGCCAAAACCTAGGCCCCTCATGGGGTTTGGTTTAATGGCATTTACAATCTCACCAAGGGTTTTCTTTTGTTTCCCTTTTCTAATCCTACCCATGTTGAAGGTCTCCTTTGACATGGGCCCTAGTTTGTTCAGTCTTCCTTGCTTGTTTTTGAGCCATGATCACAAGACTTTACTATCTCAGATGACAAAAAGCTTAATGTCCTAGTTTGGCTCAAGTTCCTTGCTCTCCCTTTGCCTTGTTGACTATTCCTGCAAACCATTGCCCAATCCATTGGCAAGGTGGTTTGCATAAAGCCAGATTATCTTTTTCATGCCCGTCCCCAGAAAGGGGTTTGTGTGGATGTTAATTTGTCTCATGAATTTAAGGAGACTATTGAGGTTCAAATAGGAGGTCAATGTTACTCTCAAAGAGTGCTCTAAACCTTCCTAATACTTGCATTCAGTGTCAATCCTCTACACATAAAATTAAAGATTGTCCTATGACTACCTCGAGGACTAAAAGTCCAACTAAAGAGTTTGCCCCTACGCACTCCTTTGAGGCTACTAAGAATGTGTATGGTATTGGAAAAAATGGTGTCTCAACCTTGCATCTACATGACCTTACTATTTATAGTAATTTTTCATTTGAGCACCAAATTGTGTGAAATTATCCTTGTAGCTTCTAGTTGGTTAGATAAGCATTCTAGTAAAGTTATGTCGCAAGATCACAACTCATTTTGAAGATATTATATTTTCATTTTTGAGGGGTGCAATGAAAGATTTAAATTTAATTTTGAAGACTTTAGATGCCCTGAAACACCTTGAAAAGTGGGCTTAAGCAACGTAGTCGCTTGCGAGGCAATAGAGAACTTTGTGAGCTTTATGACGCTTCAAACGGTTCGTCAATAGGACACATGCTTCTCAAGTTATGGTCTTCGGAAGTTTGTACTCTTGAAATAGGAAATATAAAATACATCGAGCACATAAATGAGCTATAAAAGGGAGGAACACGTATTGATGTGTGTATTAACACGTCATAGGGCATCTAATAGGGAGATAAGGTCAGCTACACCTTATTGGGTGGTTTTAACCCATGGTTTTGTAAAATCATCAAATGGTTTCTTGTATTGTATCTCCTATATATGAGGTGCGTGAGATTATTAAATCAATTTTTCTTAAAGAAGACATTGTATTCCTTGAAGATGGAAGAGGGTGGACGAATTGTAGACCACTTGGAAGCATTCAATATGTTGGTGGCTCAATTGGTATATGTCAGTGTTAAGATGGACAAAGAGGAGAAATGCTAGATCTTTCTTTGTTATTTGTTTGATTTGTGGGATTATCTTGTTATGGCTATCGGTAGTACTTCTGTAGTTTTAAAAGCTAAAGATGTCATAGGTGCCCTACTTGGTGAAGAGATGTGGAGGAATATATCCATTAGTTCAAAAGAAGCTCTAACTATTCGTGGAAGACCTAAGGAGAAAGGCAAAAAGGATGAGAAGTGTGACAAGTCCAAACCTAGAGGAAGATCGAAATCTCCTAGAAAGTCAAAAGTCATTTGCTGGAATTGCAGTAAACCGGGTCACATCTGTAAGGACTGAAAAGAAGAAAAGAAGAAGAAAAAGAAAAAGTTTGATTTTGATTCTAAGTCTGAGAAGGAAGATGGTGATCCAATCATTGCAACTTTGGCGACTGATGCAAGTAATTATGCCTGGTTAATTGACTCGGGTGCATCTTTTCATATGACTTCCAATAGATATTGGTTTTCTGAATATGAATAATTTAATGAAGGTAAGGTGTACTTGGGTAATGATTCACATTTAAACATTGTTGGTCGAGGTAAAGTTAGAATCAGGTTTTTTGATGGTAGAATAAAAAGGATTAATGGTGTGTTGCATATCCCTGGATTAAAACAAAAACTATTATCTATGAGCAAACTAATAGATGTGGGTGTGTAGGTAGTCTTTTATGAAGTAGGATGTAAGATGATTAAGGGTGCTATGGTAATTTCTAGAGGTGTCAGGTTCAACACTTTGTATAATCTAGAGGCATACATTCTTACATGTAATAGCACTTCTGTAAAAAGTTAATTTGTGGATACTTCATCAGAAGATTTGAGGGTTTCACCTTCACCAAATGGAAATGGATTTTAGGTACCTAAGGGTGGTCTTTCTTTTGAAGAAAAGTTGCTTGCAAAGAAGACTATGTTATGGCACCAGAGGCTTGGCCACATTGAAGAAAAGGGTCTAAGGACCTTGAAAAATAAAAACCTTGCTGAAGGTTTGAATGATTGTAATCTAGACTTTGATTTCTATGAGCATTGCATTTATAGAAAACAAAACTGCGTTTAGTTTTACCCGAGTTCTCATAAAACTTGTGGTGTTTTAGATCTTATTCATTTTGATGTGTTTGGTCTTGTAGATGTTCCTTCAATTGGAAAATCCACATATTATGTTTCATTTATTGAAGGTTTTAGTAGGATATTGGTATATTTTCTAAAGAGTAAATCTGAAGATTTTAGTCAATTTAAAGAATTTAAAGCAATGGTTGAGTTGCAAACTAGTAAAAAAATTAAATGTTTGAGGACTCATAATGGCGGTGAATTTTTCTCTGATGATTTTGATAGATTCTATAAAGACTGTGGCATTAACAGACAAAAGACAACTCTGTATTCTCCATAGTAGAATGGAGTTGCAAAAGAATGAACAAGACACTGATGGAGAAGTCTAAGAGTATGCTAAGTGGTTTTGGACTGAAGCTATTTCCATTACTTGCTACCTGATTAACAGGTCTCCTACATCGGCTCTTGTTGATAAAATGTGTATGGAAGCATGGTCGTGTCACAAGCCTTCATTAAGACATCTTAGATTTTTTGGTTGTGAAGCATATGCACATGTGCCAAAGGAGAAGCGGACAAAGTTGGTGAACAAGGTTGTGAAATGTATCTTCATTATGTACAATTATGGTATGAAAAGATACAAGCTTTGGGACTCTGTTGCACAAAAGATAATTCATAGTAGAAGTATTACTTTTAGAGAAATTAAGTCTCCTTCTGTTACGGGTGACCAAAAGGCTTACTAGAACAAATGATGGCATCTAGGTCATCAAATCTCGAACCAACTGATTGTGATACATGTCTAAATAACATGAATGCCAGATCTAAATCATTTTCACAAACCAAAGCATACTAGAGCATACTGAATCAATATCATAATCCAACCACTCTATCGGAACCAATCAGAAACTGATAGACAACCAAAATAGTCATTGTTGCCATCAATGACAAAACATCAATGCAACACATAATCAATTCCTTCAAATTGCCAACATAGAGTGCCTTATCAAAGTGCAGTTGGAAGTTTGATGTATGCTATGGTCTGTACTAGACTAGACATTGCCCAAGTAGTGGGAGTTATGTCAAGATATATGTCTAATCTTGATAGAGTTCATTGGGATGTAGTCAAAAAAGTCTTCATATATTTGAAGGGTACCTCAGAGTATTCTTTGTGTTATCATGGTAATTTAGATGGAGACGTGTTTTCCCTTGATATTCATGGTTATGTGGATTCAGACTGGGTAGGTGATATTGATAGAAGAAGATCCATCAATGCTTATGTATTTACTTTATTTGGTGGTGCAATTAGCTAGATGAGTAAGTGATAGGTTGTGGTTGCTTTGTCCACTACTTAAGCAGCTTGTATATGGTAGCTACTCATGCTTGTAAAGAGACCATTTGTCTTAAGAGATTATGTTTAGATATTGGAAAAAAACAAGGAGTAGTAATAATATATTGTGATAGTCAGAGTATGATCAACCTAGCTAAGAACCCGACATTTCATGCCCGAACCAAGAACATTGATGTTCAGTATCATTTTGTCAAAGATATGGTCGAAGATGGTAGAGTGAAGCTAGTTAAGGTAGAAACTTTGATGAATGTTGTAGATTCATTAATTAAGGATGTGAGCACAGAGAAGTTCAAATGGTGTTCAGAGTCTATGGGCCTCATGACCCCTAGAAATTGATTCATTGTGTTGATACTCCCTTTTCTCTTGCAAGGTATTCAACAAGTGGGAGAATGTTGGGAAAAATGGTGTCTCAACCTTGCATTTACATGAGGTTACTATTTATATTAAGTTTTTATTTGAGCATGAAATTTTGCGAAATTATCCCTGAAGCTTTTGGTTGGCGAGATAAGTATTCTGATAAAGTTGCGTTGCAAGATCACAACTAGTTTTGAATATATTATTTTTTTTGTTTTGGAGAGGTGCAATGAAAGGTTTAAATTTAATTTTGAGGACTTTAGAGGCCCCGAAACTCCTTGAAAATTGGGTGTAAGAAGCGTAGCGTCTTACATGGCAATAGAGCACTTTGCAAGCTTTCCAACACTTCAAATGGTTCATCAATAGGACACACAGTTCTCAAGCTATGGCATCTGGAAGTTTGTACTCCTAAAATAAGAAAATATAAAATACATCAGACACATAAATGAGATGTAAAAGAGAGGGACATGTGTTGATGTGTGGTTTGACATGTCATAGGGCATCTCTAAGGGAGATATGGTTAGCTACAACTTATTGGGTGGTTTTAGCCCATGGTTTTGTAATACTGTTTGATGGTTTCTTGTATTGTATCTCATATATATGAGGTGTGTGAGATAGAGGTTGTGTGTAACAAGACCTTATGACTATTGAGTTACCTCTAAATCTCTGATTAGTGGTACTCGTGCAAAGATCTTGCTCTGCACTTATATTGTAATTTGTTATTGATTGATGAATAATATATTGGGCGGCATTTGGAGTGTGGGGTTTTTCTCCTGAAAGGGTTTTGCCCATGTAAATAATTGTGTTATGGTTTGAATGTTATTATGTATATTTATGTTTTCTGCAACTGTTGTGATGATCTATAAAAGTTTTTACATTATCCTCCTCTCAAGGTTAGTGTAGGAAGTTGTTCCTTATAGATGGGTGGACTACAATGGTGTGTAAAGGAAAGAATTTTTTGGTTGCTTCTTAGAAGTAACCTAATTATGCTTCTATGCAACCACAATCACAAGAGACAACTTAGCTGTAGGTTCATCCCATGACTCAACAGTATATGCAAGTTACTTCAAACCTTGATTCTTAGGGGAAAGGTTCAACTATTGAAGATGTTTCCTACCTTATGTGATTTTGCACTCCTTAGGGCGTTTTAGTTTTTTCAACACACCCATCTTCATTACTTCACTCTCACAACCCTTATGGGAAGAAAGAAGATGACAATAAGATTCCTACCCTAGTTTTTAGCTAACTTTTGATTTCTTGTATAATATATTCTCCTCTCTTAAGGATGGTATGACATGTAAGATTTTGAATCATGGAGTTCATGAGATTTTGAATCATGGAGTTCATCTCATGGAATATCTGAGGTCGAACTAACCTAGCACCATGAAGTATTTCATGTAGGATAGTTGACAAAAATTTCCTAGTATTGATATCTTTTACCTTCAATAGATTAAAATTGCAATGTTCATGTTGGTTGTTGCATGTCGTGTGATTTGGCCAAATGGATTGGTTTTTTCTTTAGATCACAAAGCTAGTCGAAGAGGTGTCATCACCTTTATCTTGCGATGCCAACATTCCTCTATTGTGGCTCATGTGTCAGATCCCACTAAGAGGCTCATGTGGGTCCTCATGCTAGTTGATAATCATTCTTTTGGGATCATTAATGTTTACGCTCACAATGACGTTGTTGAAAGATCTCATCTTTGATAGTGGATAGTTGATTCCTTGCCACCCATCACTTCAGTTTTATGCGAGGATTTTAATATGGTGGAGGTGGCCTCTGATAAGGTTTATTACCTTTCCCCTAAACAATTGGAGAAATAGAGGTGTGGTTGGTCTTTTCAACCCTAATACTAGCCACTGTCGTGCACACTCAAGATGTCTGACACATTTGGAGTAACTTTAGGGATGGTTTGAATAGTGTTTTTAAATGGCTTGGTCATGCCATTATCTCAACTCAATCTTTCTTTCCTTTTAGGGAATATCAAGATCTTCCTATTTTACCTCTCCCTGATGATACTTTGTCAGACCACTATCCCATTAATTTTAGCATTGAATGGAAAGTGAGTTGAGTACAACCATTAAAAGCTCCTTTTTTTTTGAACACTTCCTTTTTGAATCACCCACCCACGATGACCCACATTTAGAGGGTATGGAATCTTGAGAGTTGGCCCACTTAGCTTTCTGGTTGATTTACATGGTGGAATGATGTCATCCATTGCAGAACTCATTTCCTTCACATTTATGGTAGGCAACTATCCATGTACCTCCAATGGTTCTATGAGAAAACCACCATGGATCTGCATAATTCCATTGAGGCTTTGGCTACCAACCCTTTCTACTCTAAGTTGCAGGTTTGAATTGCCCAATTTTGTCAAAAAAAGAAAATTGCAAATAATTATGTTGTGCATGGAGCTCAAATTAAATCTAGATTGCATTGGCTCAAAGTGGAGGATTTGTGTCTAAAGAGTTTTTTTAGCTCTCAAGACACGTCACTCATCAGGTCTAGTATCAAATGCATCAAGGACCATCAAATGGTACTCTCTAAGATATTGGATATTCTTCAATATTTTGTTAGACACTATGAGAAGGTTTTCACAACATACAAAAATTCCCTTGAAAGAGACCAAGTTTTATAGGAATGTCTCTTTATCATGCCTTCACAAATTTTTGATTCTCAAAAGGTGTTTTGCAATCAATTTCTTACCCTTGAGGATCTCAAGGAGGCCATTTTTTCCATGGTGAATGATAAAGTCCTAGGTTGTGATGGATTCCCTTGCAAATTCTATAAGGCCTTATGGATGTGTTGTTTCCAACATTCTTCAAGTTTACCTAGAAGCTTTTCATTAAGAATTTCTTGGTTAGCTTATGAACAAGGGAAACATAAAATTCATGTCTAAGGTTGGAGATTTTGAGGATATTTGTAACTATTGTCCCAATACTTTTCTCAATTTCTCTTGCAAAATCATTGTTAAGGCCTTGGCTCTCAGGATTCGCCACCTACTTCCACAAATTGTTTGTCCTGATAAAACTAGTATCATTAAATCTAGATTTATTCTAGATAATATCATTGTTGTTTGTGAAGGCATGGAATGGGCTTGCCGCTCTACCAAAAATGCCATTTGTGTTAAAATTGATTTTGCTAAGGCATATGGCCGCATCAAATGGCCCTTTATTCTTGGGATGCTTAGAACCCTAGGGTTTGTTCCCCGTTTCATTCAATCTATGCAAATCCTTTTTGGCAATGCTTCTGTTTGCATCACCAGCAATGGGCAACAATCTTCAACTTTTCGCCTATTTAGGGCCATTCACCAGGGTTTCCCTTTGATCCCCTCCTTTTATGTTTTAGTTGTTGAAGGTTTTGCTTACATTCTTACTTTAGATATTTCCACAGGGCACATCAGGGGCATTTCCCTACCCGAGTCATCTTCTCAACTTGTTAATGGTCATTTTGGTGATGATTCTTTTCTCACCCTAATTCAAGATGAACACAATGTCTAAGCGGATTTTCAATACCTTGAAACCTTCTATATGGATTTTGGTTCAGCAATTCAATGGCACAAAATCTAGTGTTAGAGACAATCCTTTCTCCTAGCTCATCCTTGGATTCTCCAATATGGGTGAAAATGGATTCAACATAGGAAAATCTTTCAATTCCTAGGCATTCCTTTTGCCTTTAAGGGATCTGTCGTAGAGCTCTAGAATGTGATTGTTGATCGTATTGAGAAGAATATTTCCTTTTGGATTACTAATCCACTATCATTGGCTAGATTGCTCCAAAGTGTTGGTAACCACTCATGTCTATTATTCCTCTTATTGGGCTCCTTCAAAGGCCTCTTACAACAAATTAAGAAAGCTCCTATGAGACTTTTTGTGGGCTTCTGGAGATGACCACCATGTTTTTCACTTGGTTGCCTAGGATTATTGTTGTCTCCCAAGGGAGTTCGAAAGTCTTGGTTTTCTTTCAACCTAGAAACAAGGTCTTGTCTTGGGTGCCAAATAGTTTACTAGAGCCATTTTGAGCAATGAAGCCTAGAAAATTCTTCTTGGGCACTATATTTCTTCAACCTATCCAGCTCATAGGTTACCTTAGAAGGGGATTGGTTTTTATACCCTCCTTGTTATGAAAGGAGCTATTTATATGGAATTTTTTGCTAGAAGCATTTGATAGGCTTCAAAAGCTATCAAGCCTTGACTCCATTGGGATGAGGCTAGTTTCAAAGATGGCCTCTTGTTCAACCAACATAATATTTTGTGTTCGCCTCTCATTCAAGTGCAAAGGATCACTTTGGCCTACATTCCTATAATTCATGCACTATGTTTTCACAAGAACAACATTTGCACTCCTTGGGACATTTTTTCCAAAACTAATATGAATTTCAATCTTGGGAAGATTTTATACCCAAATTTTCCTTGACCAACTAGATTGACAGACATTTGACATGCTCATGTTGAGTCTTCCTTTGAATATGCTTCACAAGATTGGCATCCACTCCGTCAAGCTATAGTGAAATAATTGGCAATGGTTCTACAAAACCTCCTTCTATAACTACAAACCTAGGCTAAGTTATAGTTGAATTGTTCCTTAATATCCTATGGTTCCAACCCTGAATACTGAGTGGCATTTGTAATATTCCTAGTCTATGTGCCATCAGAAATTTCATACCATTTGGTTAGCTATTGTTGAACTAAAGCTAGCTCATTTCACCTAGTTTATTCTTTTCCAAGGCTTGCTACTAATCTCTTTCGTACAACATCTAGGTCTGCCAAACCCTCTCTACCCTTTCTATGGGAATCTTGAGACTTTCATTCACCTTTTTCAGTATTGCAAAAGATACCAAAAGTTATCGACATAAATTTATGATTATTTCCAACCCTTTTGACATGAACCTTTTTCTTGGCATATGATCCTATTGGAAGATTCTCCTTGGTTTTCTTTTTAGTACATGCAAATATGGCATGCTTTCAAGATTGGGATCTTTTTCATGCTCTGGAAAGAAATAAATACTACTTTTTTTCTCACACGTCTCTTTATATTCAAGTTTTTTATGTTTACTAAAGCATGTATTGGTAATGATGTGGTGGTTTAGATCCAAGTTCAAGACAACAAGGTTGTCATTAGGTGGGCCACATACAAGATCTTCTACAACATTGGGGAAACACTCCTTGTATAATTGCTAGAGTTCCACTAGATCCTTTTGTTTCTGATACTTGGTCTTTGTCTTGTGACAAGCAATGCAATCACATCTCCTCTGCATTTTGCATGCACACTCCATGTTCCCAAGTCCCCTGCTGCTAGTTTGGTGGTGAAAAAGACTTTTAGTGTACGAACTCTACCTCTCTACCATGTGGTGACTCTGCTTCTAGGTGGAATATGGGAGGATTGGACCCCTTGCCTAGTGGTGGTACAGGTTGTTAGACACTGACATTGATTCTACTTGGCCAAGCTCTTCTAAATGGCTTCCACAACTATCTATGGCTTATTTTTCAACTAGGAAGAAGATTGAGAAACATGATGATGTTGTTATTGAGGAGGGGTGATCCTTTTTAGACGATACTCCCAACCTCACTAATGTATGGGGTCATAAATATGATAATTACCGTCTACCACCGCCATCAACTACTACCTTAGCTTCTTTGCAACTATTTTTAGGATTTTTATTTTTCGAGTGTTTCTCATGGTTTTGTTTTAAGCTTTTTGTCCAGTCTCTATCCAAGTGACTCTTGAGGAATGATCTTGTATCCTCCTACATATTTTTGTGAATATTGTATATTTATTTATATATTAATGGAAATGCCTATTCATCAAACAAAAAAAAAATTATGACAAAAATTTCAAAAAAGATAAAATTCAAATAAAATCGATGTTAATTTTGATATTTAAATAGTATGGGGTTTATCCCTTTAAAGATAACAAGAGAATTTGTAGGCTTCTTTAAGATGTTAATCATGTTATAGATGTAATATAAATAAAAATAATAATATGTTAATGGGTATTTGGTATATTGATGAAATTGAATGGTCGATAATTGTTAGGGTTTAGGCAGATCTAGAGAAAATATAAATTAACAATTATATGCAGATACAAACAAAAAAGATGAAGAAAAATACATAACATAGAGATTTAGCGTGGTTCACCGAAGATGGGCTACAACCACAGAACACAGTCGTCCAACCTTTTCTTACTATCCAATAAATCAGTACAACACCATTACCATTTCCCTTTTACATTCTAGCCTCTTATAACAAGCAATTTTTTTTAGGGCAACACTTGAAGTCGGTTATTTTTAGGGTTTTTTTAAGTCATTTTTTTTTCAACAAAAAATGGCAAAAAAAAAAAATTGGCAAGGATACATAATGAGTGTATAGTACTTGCATGATTAGTCACCACATATAAACAATATCCCACTTGGAGACTAATCCTAGATGACACTGCTGAACTTGCATCTCCCACTAGATAAAATTCTTGGACTCGGTTGTTCCTTAATTCCATGATGTTTAGTCAAGAATGCTGAGAGAAATTGAGGAAATCAACTTCTCCCATGGGACTACCTTCATGAACATATCTGTAGGATTGTCACTTGTGTGAATTTTCTCAAGTTGCAACTAGCCATCCTCCAAAACCAAACCATATGAAGTGGTACCTAAGCTAAATTGTGTTTTGTCCTTGAATGAAGAGTAGAATTATTTACAAGATGAATGGCGCTCTGACTATCAATATACAATGGGATATCCTCTTGCATCTTTCCCAATTCCTCCAAAAAATGTTGTAACCAAATCATATCCTTGCTAGCTTCAGTAGAAGCTACATACTTAGCCTTAGTGGTTAAAAGTGAAACAACCTTTTGCAGTCTAGAAATCCAACTAATTGTACATAGGCCCCCCTATAGTAAAAAAATAACCTATAGTACTCCTTGTATCAATATCACTTACCAGATTAGAGTCAACATATCCTCATAAAGCAACATTTTATCCTTTGAGACATAATGCCTTGCTAGAAGTACCTCTCAAAGACCTGATAATCCATTTGACAACACTCCAATGTTCCATTCTTAGATTGCTATTATACCTACTCACAACTCCCACTACATGTGCAATATCTAGCCATGTGCATACCATTGCATACATTAGACTACCAACAGCTAATGAATATGGGATGTTAGACATTTTATTTACCTCTTCTTCTATCTTTGGACACATCTCCTTAGTTAAATCGAAATGACTAGCCAAATGTGTACTAGCTGCTTTAGCATTCTGCATGTTAAATATTTTGAACACCTTCTTTATATACTCACTTTGGGACAAAGTTAATGTTCTATTTTTCCTATCCCATGAAATCCTCATACCAAGGATTTTCTTAGCTGCACCCAAATCCTTCATAGCAAATGACTTTTTTAATTTCTGTTTAAGTTCATTTATATGTTACATGTTAGACCCAACAACAAGCATGTCATCAACATAAAGTAACAGGATAATATAACTGCCATTATCAAATCTCTTAAAATAAACACAATGATCAGGATGACATTTGTGGTAACCTTGTTCAACCATGAAACTATCAAATTTTAAATACCATTATCGAGGGGCTTTCTTTAGGCCATATAGACTCTTCTTCGACCTGCACACTAACTCCTCCTTACCTTTGGCCTCATATCCCTATGGTTGCTTTATGTATATTTCCTCCTCCAAATCCCCATGAAGAAAAATAGTTTTAACATCTAGTTGTTCAAGATGCAAGTCTTCTACAACCACAAGACTTAGAACAATTCTAATTGAAGTCATTTTTACAACTAGAGAAAATATTTCATCAAAATCTATATCTTTTTTTAGTGCAAAACCTTTTACCATGAGTCTGGCCTTATATCTTTTCTATCCTCCATAATCCTCCTTTGGCCTATAAACACATTTATTTGGCAAGGCTCTCTATTTTTAAGGTAATGGGACTAAGTCCCAAGTCTGATTCTTCATCAAAGAATTCATTTCCTCTTTCATGCCTAGCTCCCACTGCTATTTGGCATTCACCTGCATTACTTCTTCATATCCTTCTAGTTCACCAAAATCAATTAATAAAATAGAATACAAAGAAGGAGAAAATATTTCAGGAGATCTACGTAACCTCATAGAACATATAACACTTATAGGAGTTTTTGGGATATTTTGTTGTTGTTGAGCATTAGGTACTAATGGCATTTTATTTTTAGGAATCTCATCCAGGTCCACATATTCCTTTTTGACCTTTTCATGCTTCTTTTCCTAGATTTGTTCTTTATACATGACCTTCTCATTGAATATAACATCTCTACTTCTAATTATTTTCTGATTTTCAAAATCCCATAACCGATAACCAAAGTCATCCATTCCATATCTAATGAAGGTACATTTTTGAGATTTAGCATCAAACTTTATTCTATTTTCTTTATCAACATGGGAAAAAGCTTCACAACCAAATGTTTTTAGAAAAGAATAGTTTACCTTTTTACCAGTCCATGCCTCCTTTGGAATGCCACCATCCAAAGGATTTGAAGGTCCTCTATTTATCAAATAAACAACAGTATGTACAACATCTACCTAAAATTGTAGGGTCATTCCAACATGAAAACTCATGCTCCTTGCAAGCTCCATGATGGTCCTAATCATTCTCTTAGACACACCATTTTCTTATGGGGTTCTTGGAACTATCTTCTACCTTTTAATTCCATTGAAGGAATAGTAATCTTCAAATTATTTTTTACAATACTCGCCTCCATTATTAGATCTGAGACACTTCAACTTTTTTCCTATATCATTCTCAACCAAAGCTTTCCATTTCTTAAAAGTAAATAAAAAACATCTGATTTTTATTTTGGGAAATATACCCATATTTTCATGGTTGCATCATCTATAAAAATAACATAATAACAAGAGCCACCAAGAGATAATAAATGAGTTGGTCCCCATACATCTGAATGCACAAGCTCTATTTTCTCACTCTTCTTCTCTTTCCCAACCTTGAGAAATCTGACTCTTTTATGTTTACCATTAACATAATTTTCACAAAATTCTTAATCAATCTTGTTCAATCCTGTCAATAAATTTTGAGTGAAGGATTTTCATCCCTTTGTCACTCATGTGCCCAAGTCTGTGGTGCCATATTTTTGAATTTGTCCTTGCAACATCTATTATAGTTGTCCTTGCAGCAATTTTTTCTATAGTAGCTAAGATAGAATAAGTATTACCAGTACACAAATACAATGTTCCTACCTTTGCACCTTTAGCTACTACTAATGAACCTTTAGTGACCTTCCAGACATTGTCTATAAAGGTTGTTGGCAATTATACTCATTGGATTCATATGTTGTCATTGATAGCAAGAAGATTCTATAGAAGTCAGATACCGCCATTAGGAGGCATTCACCAGGAGATACCAACATTGGAACATTCAGGGTCATCACCTACACCAGCACCGACATCAGCATTCAACACTTCAGGGAAGCCAATATCATTCTAGGATCCAAAGGAAGTTTTATTTGTAAAATCATTTTGTAATTATTGTAACAGGCCGACATTGTATATCTTTTGTATTATAAGTTGACATAAGGCATATTGTTTGTAAAGGGTATATAGGTCAGTTTGTTAGGTCATTTTGATGTGTGAAGAAGAAATATATGACAAGGTAGAAGAACTATGTAATGCGAAGGATATGTATGTAGGTCATTTGTATGCAAATGTAATATCATTAAATGATCAGTAGATGGTTTGCAAAGCATTCTTGGAGGAAAGGAGATACCAATAGAAGTGTTCAGGGTTTATGAACTAGTACACAACATAGCTATAATCGGAACTCTTTTTGGCAATGCAGATGCATTTTGTGAGTTCACCTTTACTATTTTATCTTAGCAGAAGCTTGTTGTCAGTTTGACTATTTTGTGATGAGTGGTGTGCTCTAGGCAATGTGCCTTCCTGCATGTGCAGGCCCCCTTTCTATGTAATATCTTTCATATGGCTAGTGAATTGATATTGTGGGTCAGAAATGCCACTATGATTTTTACTCTTTGAGGTTTTCCATGTACAAATTTTGTGTGTTATGGTGTTCATTCATGTGGATGGTTTATTTTCTTCAAGTTATATGTTTCTTCATTTACCGGTTTATATGTGTATGTTATAAAAGGGTAAAATATTATCTTACCAGCAGAACACTGATTCACCCCTCCTCTTAGTGTTCTTGGATCCCAACAATTGGTATCAGAGTTTGGTACCTTGGAGGAAGTTTAACAACTTAAGGAAGATCCTGAAACCAGAATCATTGAACATGGCTATGGAGAAGAAACATGAGATGGCACTTGAGGATTATGATGCTGAAAGGATGAAAAATCTAAAACAACAAGATGAATTGAATTCTGCTAATGAATTCATTCTTGTTCTGCAAGAAAGGTTATCATTAGCTCAAGCTAAGAGAAAGAAACTTTTGCAAAACTAGGATGATGAAGAGAAAAATGCATTTAAGAAACAATGTCAGAAGCTGAGTCAAGCAAACATGCTCATGAAGAATGAAATGCAAGACCTAACTATGAGGTTATCAAAAGATATTGAGGACAAAAAGAATCTAAGGAAGAAAATATTGCTATATCTTTGAAGAACAAATTTGATGATTGTGGCAGATTGACTAATGAGAATAATCTGTTGAGAACTGGTTTGGTACACTCCTGGAATAATGAACAAGAGATTGAGAGACAAACAACTACTCTAAGAGATGATTTGACTACTACAAGTGAGTATAAAGAAAAATTTAGGATTAGTGTTGCACATTTGGATGATTTATTGAAAAGACAAAGGCAATGTGAAGATTTTAGAGGACTTGGATTTGTACAAGGTAAGAGCTTTGGTACTGCAAATAAAGATCATATAATCGGTATGCAGAACACATCAGACTAGAGGAAACCGATAAGGCAATCTAATGCATAAAAATTCAATGGTACATGTTTTGTTTGTAATAAATTTGGACATATGGCTAGACAATGTAGAAATAGAGGAAATCAAAATTACAATTCAGTTCCCGATCAATGCACAAATTTAAAGAAATATGATCATAAGTCAGAAGATTGAAGAATGAATGTTAAATGTCATGCATGTGGAAAGTTTAGTCATTTGGCTAATCAATATAGGTCAATGAATGACACTGGATATGTCAAAGCAATTCAAAAGATCAATGTTACATGTTATGCATGCAACAAAATAGGTCATATTGCTAAGTACTCCAAAAGAAAGACCACACCGGTTAGAAATGATGACATAAATGAGAAAGGAAAGCAGAAGATAGATCAAATACAAAAAGATCACACCAAGAGATGGGTTAGAAAATCTAAAGAACCAAGTGGAGATGCAACTACACCGTTAACTCCATCGAGCAAATAGAGTATTCCTCCACTGGCATGAAATTCAACTAGTAACTGAGGAATATGCTTTAGGGGTTGGCAATGTAGACACCCAAAATTGTCATGTCTAATTAAATAAATATTTTATTTATTTAATTATCTAAGCCTAATTCTTCTATTAATTAAATAAATCTTTATTTATTTAATTAATTCATTTATCTTCTTCTAGCCTTATTTCTCATTTAAATAAATACATTTATTTATTTAAATTATCATTTTCCTAAATTAAATAAATATTTTATTTATTTAATTATCCCATTTCCTCTATTAATTAAATATATCTTTATTTATTTAATTAATTCATTATCTTTTTCTACACATGACACATGTCATTCATCTCTTAATTCATACACTATCTACCTCTTTCATTATTTTATTATTTCTTTTACCTACCCTCTAATCCTAGCCGACCTCTCTTTTTACACCTCTCAATCTTATCCCTCCATTTCATATTGTGTCTTCTATTTAAGGAGATGCCTTCTTCATTATCAAACCCTAACAACTTGATCAATTGACTACATTACGATTCTACTTGCAACCACATTCCGTTCTTTGTTGAGCTCTTGTGCACATAAAATCTGAGAGCAAATATATCAAGCAAGATCAATGGAGATAGGAAGAATGGAGATCAAAACCCTATTGGACATGTGATGGTATAATCTTTGTGATTTTGTTTTATTTGCATTGTCTTAGGTAATCTTCATATGTTATGGTGGATCTTTGTTATTGTTAGGCTAGGGTTTTTGTGGTTGGATTCATTTAGCCTTTCAATATTGTTATTATTGTATCCATTTTCACCATATACATTTTGGCACGCCTGGTGGGACTCTTGTCCCTTTGCATTTAACCTTCTTGTTGCAGATTTTGAATTTTTGAAGTTGCAGATCGGACATTTTTTGACGGCATTTTAGGTTTTTCGGTGTCTGCGAACTTTCGGATCGCGTCTTTGATTTTCAGGTGCGTCTGCAGAATCTGGAATCGCGTCTGTGTTTTCGACAAATTTTATTTTGCAGGTTTCTGACAGGAGCGTTTGTGTTTCAGAAACACGTCTGTGTTGTTTATACCCGCATCTACATTGGAGAAGGGCATCTGTGATTTTAAAGTGCGTCTGTGAATCACAGAACTGCGTCTGTGTCATCTAGACGTGTCTGTGTCATGGGTAACAGCGTCTGTGCATTTATTGTTTCGAAATTTTTCAAATTTTCATTGATTCAATTTTTGGATTTCGCACTTAGGGTTTCAGATCTGGTTTATTTTTGGACTAACCCTTTCAGATCTAGCTAACTAAGTTTGTGCAGCTTGTTTTGGAAGCAAAACATTTTTGTTGAAGGCCCCTCTTTCACAAAGTCTTTTGGGTTTTTAAAATGCACCTAACTTGTGTGTTTGCAGGAAGGGGTGATTATGTCAAACAACCCAAACTACTAACAAATTTTGTTGCAGGTCCTTGGCTAGGGTTTTGAAATTTTGTTGTGTGCCTTGTTTTCATAGATTAGCAAACACTTCCATTGGTGCACTAAAATTGAATCATTGTCTTTTGTGTCTTGAGCAATAGGCTCTTTTTGTTTAATCTTTAGAGGGCCTGTCTTCCCGTGTGGTCATTAGGACTACTAGTGAGAAGAGAATGACCCAAGTGGTAGCGAGGAAAACCCACCTCATCCGAACCACTATAATCAAATGTATTCATGGTGAAAACTATGAATAACGTGTGCTGATTAGTTCATACCGACACTATGTCTCCCCATAAACCCGTTTGATCAAATTTATTTGATCATTTGTAGGGCGTAACCCCTACCGGCTGGGAGCCTTCTGTATTTACAGAGCTGAAAGTGCTGCATGTATGGCCACACGAGCGGATGCCCTTACTAGCACCTTTTTGTTTTAGAAGCCCAAATCCTTCTAGTTGTTGGGGCAGGAGGTCGGACCTCTGGTAGCGGCCCACACACATACGGTTCTTAGTAGAGATACAAAGTTTGCCATGGGGAGTTTTCATGGGGACTAATGCTTGGCTGACCCGAGAAGTGAGTGCTGAGGGTGGAGCCAGTGAGGTCAAGCATCTAAGTATCCGCTCTGAATAGCATAGCCTCGGGGGTAAAACCCCATGTGGTATCAACAACTATTGTCTTGGCCAGCCATAAGAATTGTGTTTGTCTTATGTTAAGCATTCAAACAATCAAGACCAAACAGCAAAACATTGTGTCTTTTGTGTCTTCAAGTGTATGCAAAACATTTTACATCAAACAACACACTTTTGGAGTCTAAACACTTGCAAACATTGAGTCCTCATCAACATTGTGTCCTCTTGTCACGAAAAACAGTCAAACAGTCAGATTTGGTCACAACAAAACAACTTCACAGATTGGAAAAATTGCACAAAATTTACAGAAACGCGTCTGTGTGTGTTTTAACCGCATCTGAGTAATCTAAGCGCGTCTGTGAAGGGCATAATAGCGTCTATGTGTCTAGCAGCGTCTGTGTCAAACAGAGACACGTCTGTGTCTGGGAATCGCGTCTGCGAAGTATACAAAAGCGTCTGTGTCCAGAATTGAAAATTTTTACAATCCAACAAACAAGAGAAATCAGTTTCGGAATACTTGAGCTTCCTAGGTTGTTTCTTCAGGTTTCATCTAGCATTCAACCTGTCTTTGGGTCTCATACAGTCCATCATTGCTTCACATCTTGCTTTACATTCATACTTGTCTAAACTTGAGTCAAAAGGTCACTTGCTTGTCCTCATCATACTTTGTTAACACACTACATACAACTACACTTTGCTAAGTGGTCCCTCATCAAGGTTTCTTACCTTTGGGTCTCATTTGGTCTTACTTAGAGTCAAGGTCAGCTTACCTCATCAAGAGAAACTATCCTCTCTTTGGAAGTCACACCTACTCTACTACATACATACTTGTTCTTACACTTTGGACATTGCAAGTACACCTCAGATTCATTTACACTCCATACAACTCTTGGTCTTCCATACTCTTTCCATTTTTCATCTAGTCTCTCACATCTTGGTCAAATACCTAGTTCATGGTTGAAACTCATCTTCAAAAATCTAGGAGAAAAGATAAAGAGGCTCAAGAATCTGCAAACATGAGTTCTTATGAGTATGATAACGATTTATTTTTCAATCCTGAGCACACTACATTGCCTGACATGGATGTTTATAGAAACATTCCAAATGTGGAAAATGCAGACCCTACAAACAACAATGCTACACACAATGACAATGTGGACAACTTTTCAATACATTCAGCAGATGTAGAAGAATCCATTATGAATCCCCATTTCAATAGATTGGTTGAAGAAATAATGAGGGATAGACAATACTTTTTACACATGATGGCACAAAGTGGAGCTAAAATACCTCATGACTTTGACATGTCTCAACTTATGGAAAACTGACCTTTGCAACAAACTCACTCCAACATGGATCAAAGGAGACCTAATAGTGGAGGAAATAGAGGACCACATATGGTACCTGAATCACCATCAGCTTTGCTTCAAAAACCAGAAGTCCCACATACACATGCTCAAACGTATGATACTTACCTTCAAAGACCATTATGGAAGTCTTATGCAGATAGATATGCTCAAGCTATGGATCAACCAAAACAATTGGACATTCAAAGGCATGCTCAAAATTTGGACACAAGGAAACCCCGTGTCAAATTTGGGGGAAACACAATAGAACATGACATGCCTGTAGAATATGGTATACATGCACAAAATAGATATGGGGTTCCTCAACATGAAGCTATACCAAGTGCTCCATATATGCCGCATCAATATAGACCTCCTCCATATGAACATGTGTATGATCAATATCATCCATATATGCAATATGCTCCTCCTCCAATTGGTGCTTCAAACATAGGATATGGTTCAAGAAGTTGATCTCCACCTAAGAGAAATTTGGAGCAACAAATCAGAGATTTACAAAAGAAAATGGAGGACATAAATACACCAAAGCCAACGTACACAATGAGAGACATATGTCCTTATCCATTTGACGAGCATTCCAATGCCTCCATTTCCTGCACTCTTTGTGACGCCTAAATTTGATAAGTATAGAGGAAAAGGAGACCCCAAGGCACACATAAGACAATTTTTCATAGCTTGCATTGAGGTAGTGGCAGAAGAAACATATTTGATGAGATTGTTCCCACAAAGCTTAGGCGATCAAGCTATGGAATGGTTCTCTCAATTACCACCTGGTATTAAGTCATGGGGTGACTTAGCAGAGGCATTTATTCAACATTTCTCCTACAATATAGAGATAGATATCTCAGTCACTACTTTGTGCAATACTAAGCAAAAAGAAGGAGAATCTTTTGCGTCATTTTTACAAAGATGGAGAAATCTAGCTAGCAGATGCTCTTGTGAAATTCCACAGAAACAAATGGTAGAAATGTTCACTCAAAACATTAACAAGGACATTGGCTATGATCTAAGGAAAGCTTGTTTGTCCACCTTCAAGGATGTTATTGAAAAGGGCTTAGCAATAGAAAAGGTCTTAATTGAACAAGGAGTCATTAAGATATTCAAGGAAAACAAAGATGATTTTAAAGGAAAAGACAAGCCAAGATTTTGGAATAAGAACAAGAACACAGTCAATGATGGTGTTGTTGATGCCAATACAGTGAGACTCAAATTCATCTTTTCGGGATCAAGTTCTACAAACAATCAAGTGAATACTAAAACAACTTCTAGATCATGAAGGAAGTACACCCCATTGGGAGAACCACTTGAATCAGTCTTCAAAAAGATTGTGGCAAATAAAGTGATCACAGTTCCAGATTTTCCTCCATATGAACCAAAGGTCAAACCAAATTGGTGGAATGATGATGAGTATTGTGAATTTCATAAGAGCAAGGGTCACAAGATAGGTAATTGCCATCGACTGAAGAATATTGTGCAAGATCTCATTGATAGAGGTGACATTGAGATTGAGGGACACTCATCCAATCAAGAACATGAGATGTTTAAGGAACCATTCCCAAAGCATGACAAGGGAAAAGCTAAAGTCACAGATGATCAAGCCAACTATACTAGAGCACCTTACAACTATGATTCAACTATTAATCATATCTCGATGGACAATTATATCTCTACTATTACCATCAAGAATAAAAACCCTGAGAATCCTCCTCAGCGACCCAAGATTGTCCTAAGAGGTGTTGGATCTTCTTCCGAACATACCTCTGAATGTCATGTTACAACTCATCGAGGTAAAATTATGTTGTCAGGTGCCTCCACTAAAAATAACATTTCTTCATCTACCAAGCCTGAGTATGACCTTGTAGAACAGTTAGGGAAGACACCCGCGCTCATTTCCATCCTTGAGCTCTTACGTATATCCCCCACTCATAAAGCTATTCTTGACAAAAGCTTGAGAGACACTGCCATTCCTACTGATCTTAACGTGGACTAGTTTCAAGCCATGGTGGGATACCTTTCCATACCACATTCCCTTACATTCACAAAAGCCAATGACGCCTCCGTAAGTCAGCCACATAATGCACCTTTACATATTGAAGCCTTCATACACAAACATCGAATAAAGCGAGTCCTGATAGATGGAGGAGCTGGTCTAAACATTTGTACATTGAGCACCATTAAACAATTGGGATATTCTGATAAAGCTGTGAATTCAACAAATCAAATCACCATCAAGGCATATGATGATGAAGAGTGCTCATCCAAGGGCACAGTCACCTTATCTCTAAGAATTGGGCCAGTCACAAAGGATGTGTTTTGTCAGGTCCTAGATCTGGATCTCACTTATAACATATTTCTAGGACGTCCTTGGATTCATGAAATGAGGGCAGTCCCATCGACATATCATCAATGCATTAAGTTTCCTCATAACGGAGTCAAGGTAACAGTTAACGGTGATCCTAATCCGTTCATATATTGCAATAACTTGAGATCACATACTGAGACCATCATTCCTAGTAATCGTAAGACTGTTCCTTCTTCGACATACATTCACCCTGAGTCATTGAAACCTTCGACATCAAAACAAGTTGAACTTAAAGGCAAATTTCAGGACAAAGGCATGGGAGAATACACTTTAAATCAGACCATGTATTTACGACAAGTCATGAGCTCTCCAAAAGAATATTGAAGGCCACATCCTAACAAGCAAATATCCATCATAATACTCAAATGGGATCCTACTACCTTTCAAAGATGGGGCGAACTAGAAGAGGAAGATTTATACAAAATGCTCTATAAAGACATTGAAGATGACACACAAGATTAGATCAATATACCCTGTGAGAAATATGGCAAAGGCTTCAAGATTCTACAAAAATTCGAGTATGATGGAAAAAGCCCTCTTGGGTTACACAAAGAAGGCGTTATGGAGCCCTTACAACCTGAATTGACTGTAAAAAGGGAATGCTCAAAGGGACTTGGTTTTCTGACTTCCAAGATCCACACTAAAAGAATAGAAGAGGCATCACAAATCAAAGTTGCCAAAGTTCAACAAGACGATTACTATTCCATAGATTCCAACAAATGGGAATGGGGTTTAGACAAATCCTCCAGTGACTATGAGCTCACTGAGACATTCAGAGAGCCAGATGAACCCACAGAAGAAGAGGAATTTTATAAAAAGTTCAGAGTTGGTCAAGAAACAACCCATAAGGATTGCACACAGTCTTCGTCTCAAGGTTCTAGGTCAAAATCACATAGGATGAGGACACCTGTCCCGGAAGGCGCTACTAGTGATGACAATTTGGATTCGCTCACGATCGAAACTGATGAGGAGAGTGCCATCGATGACCTCGACGATTGCCTTGATATACCCGAATATAACCACATCTTCACTCTTAGCCCTGCAAACTTCGAAAACATTAAAGGA
The DNA here is from genome assembly GCF_030272615.1 of Cryptomeria japonica. Classification (NCBI taxonomy): domain Eukaryota; kingdom Viridiplantae; phylum Streptophyta; class Pinopsida; order Cupressales; family Cupressaceae; genus Cryptomeria; species Cryptomeria japonica. The sequence continues at coordinate 533,534,631 of NC_081412.1, read as the reverse complement.
CTTCCCCTTGTTCACCACCAACTCATTGACTGGGATTATGAAGGACCAGCACAATTTGACACATTTCAAAATGACGAAGCTATTATTGACTATCTTGGCATACGAGATGATCTTCCCCCTGGGGACCACAAAGCAGGATACACCATAGAACTCAACAACATGGCATATTTTGGTGAGGGTGTCGGACCTTCCAGTCGCAAAAATGTGAAAATAAGAACAAATCAAGGGTCTTATGGTGAAAACCACATGGTGGGGCTATCTGATCCCAAAAAAGTAAAAAGAAAGGACGTATCTAAGGGCAAAAACCTCTCTGAGGCACCCGAAGATGGAAGGCTCGACATTCTTCCAACATCATATGAGGAAAAGTCATCCATTTGGTAGAGGATACTATCAAAACAAACATTGGTACAAAAGAGATTCCACACAATATATTCCTGGCTAAATCGTTGACAGAGTCAGAAAGGTCAAAATTCATAAGCTTCTTCAAGGAACGACAAATCAACTTTGCATGGTCATACGTTGATATGCCTGGACTAGATCTAGATTTGGTAATGCATCATTTGACAGTCAAACCGGGGGCAAAGCTAGTGAAATAGAAATTAAGAAAAATGCATCCACAAGTGGCATTACTAGTCAAAGCAGAGCTGGAGAAGTTATTGGATGTCGGATTCATACGCCCAATTGATTATCACGAATGGATCTCCAATTTAGTACCTGTCAGTAAACCAAATCGCAACATCAGAATATGTACAGATTTCAGAGACATTAACAAAGCTTGTCCGAAAGATGACTTCCCATTACCAAATATTGACTTGATCGTTGATCTCACGGTGGGTCACGAAATGTTATCTTTAATGGATGGATTTTCTGGTTACAATCAAATCAGGATTGCACCCGAGGATCAACACAAAACATCATTCACTTGTCCGTGGGGAAATTTATGTTGGAATGTCATGCCCTTTGGGCTGAAAAATGCAGGTGCTACATATCAAAGAGCAATGACCACTATCTTTCACGATCTCATGCACATAACCGTGGAAGATTATGTTGATGATCTCTTGGGTAAATCAATAGATAGAGATACACATTTGGACATACTTTCAGTCGTCTTTGATCAGTTGGAAAAATACAAAGTAAGATTAAACCCCAAGAAATGTGTCTTTGGAGTAACCTCCAGGAAGCTCCTTGGATTCATTGTGTCCAAAAGAGGAATCGAAGCCGATCCTGCAAAATTCAAGGCTATCTTGGACATGCTGCCACCCAGAAATATCAGTCAACTTTGATCCTTACAAGGGAGACTCTAGTCTATACGAAGATTCATAGCACAACTTGCAGATAAGTGTAATCCTTTTCAGCACCTGCTACATAAAAATATCAAGTTCAAATGGGATGATAACTGTCAACAAGCTTTTCAGACACTCAAAGATTATCTTTTGAATCCGCCAGTTTTGATGCCACCCATTCTAGATCAGCCTTTGCTACTATACATATCAGCTACTCCAACAGCATTGGGGGCACTCCTAGCACAACAAATTGCTGATGGCAAGGAAAAAGCAGTATACTATATCAGTCGTACATTGGTGGGATATGAGCTAAACTACACACTAATCGAGCGTGCATGTCTCGCTGTGGTCTTTGCTTCGCAGAAATTATGCCATTATATGCTTACTCATAAGACTAAGTTGATTGCAAGAATTGATCCATTAAAATATCTTCTCAATAAAGCAACACTTACTGGGCGACTGGCCAAGTGGGTAATGATCCTGAGTGAATTCGACATCGAGTATGTAGACAGAAAAGCAATAAAAGGAGAAGCAATCACGGATCAATTAGCAGATGCCCCCATGATTGATGATGTCCCTCTAAATTCAGAATTTCCAGATGAATCCATTTTAACAATATCACATGCAAAGCCATGGCAACTGTACTTTGACGGCTCATACAAATAACATGGGGCAGGCGCTGGTATTCTCTTTATAACTCCTCAAGGCGATTCTATACCAAAATCATACTGCTTATCATTTCCTTGCACTAACAATATAGCAGAATATGAGGCATTAACAACTGGATTACGAATTGCAGTTCAGTGGAAGATCCAAGAACTTCGTGTTTTTGGGGATTCTCAACTTATCATCCATCAAGCAACTGATGATTACCAAACAAAAGATGAAAAATTAATGCCTTACAAACAAATGGTGGATGATTTGAAATAGCACTTCACAAAGATAGATTTTGAGCAGATACCAAGAGAGCAGAATCGTGCTGCAGATGCCATGGCTACAATTGCTTCACTAATTGACTTACCTCAAAATGAAACCTGCTATGAGTTCCTGGTAGACAACCTGTTGGTTCCTTCATATGAGATCACTCCTACTGAAATGATATGCGTTGTTGGTCCCGAATCCCAGTTATATGGTTCCATATTCATGTATCTTCGTGACAATACCTTACCTCCTGATCTATCAAATAACCAACGCCGCACTTTCATTCGCCAATCCTCTTGATATGTCATTTTAGCTGATATCCTATACCGACGAGGTCTAGATGGCACTCTTCTTAGATTTTTAGAAAGCGACGAAGCTCAGATTGCATTACGTGAAGTGCATGAAGGGATAGGTGGTCCGCATGCTAGTGGTCCTACCTTGGCCAAGAAACTCATCAGGACTGGATATTACTGGCCTAATATGGAAAAAGACTCATATCAGTTTGTTAAGAAATGTAAGCAATGTCAAATTCATGGAGACCTCATACATGCACCAGCACAAGAACTACAACCACTCACGTCTCCTTGGCCCTTTTGTCAGTGGGGACTTGATCTCATAGGCAAGATTCACCCTCCTTCTTCCAATGGTCATAAATTCATTATCACAACCATAGAGTATTTCACAAAGTGGATTGAAGCTATGCCTCTCACACAAGTCACTGGAAAACAAATTGCTACCTTCATCCTTAACTATATCATTTGCCGATATGGTATTCCTGATTCCATTATTACTGATAACGGGAGTCCCTTCAAAAATCAGGATGTTCGTGAACTCTGTGACCACTTCCATATTTCCCATCATTTCTCCACACCATATTACCCCCAAGGTAATGGCCAAGCTAAGGCATCTAATAAAACAATTCTTAAAATCCTCAAAAAGACAGTCGACGACGCTGGCCGTAACTGGCATATCCAACTCAATCCTGCACTTTGGGCCTACCGCACAAGTGTCCGCACACCTACAGGAGCTACACCCTACTCACTTGTCTATGGCGCTGAAGCCATCTTTCCTATTGAGGTTGAGTTACCTTCTTTACGGGTCTCTTTGCAAAACATCATCACTAATGAAGATTACAGGGTCTCTCGCTTACAAGAACTAGAACTACTGGATGAACGGAGACAAACTGCTTTTAATCATCTCAAGGCTTACCAACAATGAATGAGTCGCAACTACAATCACAAAGTCAAGCCTCGCACATTTGAGGTAGGTGACTTGGTTCTTAGAGAAAATCCCAAGAATCAGCAAGACAGAGAGAAGAAGGGCAAGTTCGAACCAAATTGGCTTGGTCCTTACATCATTACGGCAGCCTATGGATCTGGTGCATATCAGCTCTCAACTACAGAAGGTGAACCTTTGGAGGATCCTATCAACAGCATGCACCTTCGCAGGTTCTACACATAGCTCTTCGAAATATCCTAATTCAAAAATACAAAAAAATTATAAAACAAAAAAATCGTTACTTGGTAAAAACCTGGCAAACAGGCGCCTTGTCACACAAAAAAAAATTGAAAAATCAAAAAAAGTAAAGAGAAATAATTTCGTCCAATGGTGAAAACCACTTCGGTGGTGCCTTGGGCAAGTACCATGGTGAAAACTGGGTCACCAGCGCCATGCGTAGAGACATTGCTCCTCCCTCCTTCAGGATTCATTTTCATCCTTTCACTTTGCACACACTCACAACCTATTCGTTCATAATAAACTTACCCATTCCCATCATGGCTTGTTATTGATCTACCCAAGATTGGTTAGCCATTCATAATAAACCTCCCTTTTCACCTCCCTTTCCATTCATAATAAGTCAGATCTTATCTGTAGCTATGGAAAATCCTACGTCTAGTGATGGGTGTGGAACTAAGAACATCACATGTTTCGAGGAGTACAGTTTCTTCCAGCTTCCTTCAAGTCTATCCGCACACAATCCGCAATAAAGCAACATTGGCATCACAGATCCGCAAAACAGTTTCATCTTCTCCGCAATAAAGCATCAGTTTCATGGATTCAGTTAGTTTTAGATGAGACACAGCAGCAACAATGGGCTTCAACAGATCAAATCTTTCAATAGACTCAGACAACATACGGTTCAGTGCTATCTATCCTTTTTGTGAAAGTGAACATTGTGACCACAATCAAATAAGACTTATACAAGTGACAAGAGACACTAAACTTGAGGACTACAGTGGATGTTGGTATTGAGTCTTGGTTTTCTTTTGATTTTATCTTTTGGTGACATGTCTTTTAGCTTTTCCAGGATGTCTCTGACTAGAGATTTTATCTCCAGGATGTCTTTGACTAGAAAGGCGAGGATGGGGTATCATCACCTATTTGCATTTGCTATCTGTGGATTGTCTTTTAGTAATGCTATGACTTGTCCAAGGATATGAGGACACTGTGAGTCTAGTATGAACTGGGGCATTCCTTGTTTGTGACTGTCTTATCTCCATGCAAATGGGTACAATGACTTTCTGGGTTAAACATATGCCTCGATTGTCATAACCTACTTGCCATAATAAAGCTCAATGATGATAACGCACAAGAAGCTCTTTCACTTTCATATCTTCTATTTTTCATCCCCCTTTCTTGATTGACTTCCATCGTCCTTCTTGAGTCCACGTAGCCTGCTATCACATGACTGAGTATAATGACACACCAAAAACATTTGCATTTCATGTAGTTTGCACCTGCATTTTCACATATAAGCATTTCATACATACATATAGATATCACAACTGCATCACATCCTGCACACAACACCTGTTAGCACAATTTACATTTACATTATCATATTCATCTGCATTACATATATTCACATTTACATTATGCATACACATATAAAACATAAAAGAACAAAAATATTGCATTGCATCATATACATATTTGCATCCATATCATAAGCATCACATAAAACATGCATCACATAAGAACATCGCATCACATAGGTACACATGCATATAGCTGCCGCAAAAATGAATCATCTCATATATATATATATAAAGTGTCATGATACAATGATGTCAAAATCATATGGCTACAAAATCACCCGCAGGTGTCTATAATACAAAAATGGTACAAATACTGATACAAGGGAGCCCTCTACGGCTATGATGAACTTCCTCCCTCGGAGCCGCCTGGCCTCGACGGAATCTGAGCCCTCGAAGGACCTGCCCCAGGATCACCCTGCCTGTCCCCTCTATCTGGTGGTGGTGGAGGACCCATGACCCCACCACTCGATGCCTGTCTCCTCCGTCTCCCTCCCGTAGCTGTCGCTATCCGCGATGGTCTATGAAAGCTCCTCGCCCGCTGATCTACTGGCACAACACCATAATAAAGGTCCCTCCAGTAGGCAATCTCCTCTCTGGCTTGTAGGACATATGCGTAGCCTGCTCCTGCGTCCTCCGCCGCCTGCCTCCCTGCCCTCAGCACTGTCTCAGCCTTCGTGTAGCGCTGAATCACCTGATCCCTCTCCCGCTCAGTATCCCTGAGCCTGGTCCTGAGTCAGTCCCTCTCCCTCTCCAGATCCTGGATCTCATCTGCCTGGCCCTGGCAGATCTCCTTGAGCTCAATCAACTCATCCTCCTGTGGATCCCCACCCTCTGCCTCTGCCTGTGGCTCTCCCTTTGCAGGTTCCTATCTCTGTGCCTGTCCCTATACCTATCTCAGTACATGTCTAGGTCCCTATACCTGTCTCTGTCCCTGTTCCTATGCCTGTACTAGCACCTGTCCTTGTACCTGTCCCTATCTCTATCCCTGTGCTCTAGGACCCTATGTTGCTGGTACCTGTACGGGCAATCCACCGTGACCCCTCACCACCTAGGCCTGTCCCTCCTGTCCACCCTCCCTCTGAGGTGCCACCCTCTTCTCCCCAACTACTCCCCTCCACCTCCGTCAACCTTGGCCCCCATCACCCCCACCATCATCATCATCATCTCCTCCTCCATCTCCCTCCAGTAGCTCTCCAGGATCTGTCAATCGATGGAATGGATGCTCGGCCCAATATCCTGCATACTTTGCATCCATCCCGACATCCTCGATCTCTGGCCACATATCCCAAGGTAGGGGCACCATCTTTGCCAGCTATGTCAGCGCCTGATCATATGACAATAAAGGCCCGAACTACGCCTGATCCCTAACTGTACGGGCATACATACCCGAGCCTCGTGGCATCCTCTGGATCTTGCCATACTGCCTACATACTCTGTCCACCAGCTGTCTCTCCAGTATATAGGGCATCCGCCCAATCAGATACCTGCTCCGGAAGGTGTAAGGCAGCTCCACTGCATCATTCTCCCACTCCTCACATCCCAGATACGGCCTCTAGATGACTACATCAATGTCATCTATCACTCGCCGCCAATGCTCTAACCTGCCAATCCGTGGCTGCGAAGTGATCATGTCATACAGATGAACAAAACTCTGTCCATGACCTCTCCCTCTGAAATGTATCGGTCACGTAATAGGCAAATGCTCGTATGCCCAAACCTACAGTAGTGTCACTCCATAGCCCAGTCCCACTGATCCATGGTATACAAACTGGTGAAGCTCATAATATAGGTGGGCCAACACACACGGACCCCACGCATATCTGGTGTGCTGCATCACCAGTGTCTCCAGTGCTCCTCCCCAGCCCATTGCCAACTCCCGTGTCGCCCTGTCCAGACATAGGAACCCACTGATAGCTCCTCCGATCACAGCTAGCAAGGCTAACCCTGTCGCGGTCATGGTGTCCCATGCCACATGTCCTGCTCTCATCTCTAGGTCGGGATCCTAAAACACCTGTCTCAAAGCCTCTCTGTCTCTGTCACAATCATATGGAATCAGATCTCCATCAATCGATATATGCAGAATCCTGTAAACATCCTCAAGGGTGACTGTCATCTCACCCATCAACAAATGGAATGTGCAAGTCTCTGAATGCCATCTCTCGGCCAGCGCAGTCAGCAAACCCATGTTTGCCTGAAACTCAGGCACATATAGCACGTGTCTCAAACCCATCTCCTTGATGGCAGCTCTATCCTGAAATGACAACTCCGGTTGCAACCTCTGTGTCGACGGGAATCTCTCCCGTGACTCTAGCATAGGAAAATACTCCTGCAGTCAAGCAAATCAATCATGTCAGTCATTGTGGCATTCACTGTTCATCACAAAACGCTACCTTTTATCTAAATGCATATGGTTCTCTATCTTAGTGACACTCACTGTTCATCACAAAGTGTTGCTTCTATCCTAGTAGTACTCCCTGTTCATCACAAAGTACTACGTGTGTGACACTCCTTGTTCATCACAAAGTGTTATTCACATCTTGCACTCCCTGTTCATCACAAAGTGCTGCTCATACTTTGGGTACTCCCTATTCATCACAAAGTACTCTATCTTGGTGCTCCCTGTTCATCACAAAGTGCCTTGATCTATCCTGGTCTTCCTAGAGGACCTGCTTGAGTGTATCCTCTCAGCAGCTTATCCAATCGACAGCGTATGTTCATCATAGAACTGTCAATTTGACCTAGAAGACAAAACCTTGCATTTTTTAGACATAAACACGTTTCTAACTCACAAATGTGCCTATAGACTACACAAGCGCGCCTAAATAGCACAGACGCACTTGTTTGACATAAACGTGCCTATATTGTTCACAAACACAACTTCGCAACATAAACGCCCCTAACGGACGCAAATGCACCCGCATTTGACACAAACGCGATTTTAGACACTGACGTGCCTGACACCGACACAGACGCGCCTGTTGGACACAGACGTGCCTAACACTGACGCAGACGCGGTTTCCCAGCTTTTGCATTTTTTGTACCCTACTTCTAAGCACCTTTATTTCTCTATTCGGCATGCATTAATGACAAACTTAAATGCGTCAAAGTACGAGGAGGTTTGGTGGTACTTACCGGCTCTCCTGCCTCTGCTAGCCTCTGAAATCGTCGAACGCGGTCGAATCTGTGTACGAAAGCCATCGCTACTGACTATTGCTGCTCTTTTCTCACTCTGCACTTTGATCTCGTGAAGGTGTAGATGACAATGAGGATGTCTTTTGCTCGTGGTCTATCTTATAGCCTACCCTAGCCTTGGCCTTCATTTCCTGAGTCAGTCTTCTTCATCTCGTGACTTTGTCACTTTATCCGACCATTCCATTCTATCCTTTCTTTCTTATCGAGAGATTGTTTGTAATTCTTTCCAGAAATTTTCATCCAATCTCTCGAGGGGGCATATCATTCCCATCTTGGGGCAACTCTATATCAGTTCATCTTATCTTCTTTGAAACAACGCGACAAGCCACATTGTCTCAAAGAGGGGCAAATTGTAGACACCCAAAATTGTCATGTCTAATTAAATAAATATTTTATTTATTTAATTATCTAAGCCTAATTCTTCTATTAATTAAATAAATCCTTATTTATTTAATTAATTCATTATCTTTTTCTACACATGACACATGTCATTCATCTCTTAATTCATACACTATCTACCTCTTTCATTATTTTATTATTTCTTTTACCTACCCTCTAATCCTAGCCGACCCCTCTTTTTACACCTCTCAATCTTATCCCTCCATTTCATATTGTGTCTTCTATTTAAGGAGATGCCTTCTTCATTATCAAACCCTAACAACTTGATCAATTGACTACATTACGATTCTACTTGCAACCACATTCCATTCTTTGTTGAGCTCTTGTGCACATAAAATTTGAGAGCAAATATATCAAGCAAGATCAATGGAGATAGGAAGAATGGAGATCAAAACCCTATTGGACATGTGATGGTATAATCTTTTTGATTTTGTTTTATTTGCATTGTCTTAGGTAATCTTCATATGTTATGGTGGATCTTTGTTATTGTTAGGCTAGGGTTTTTGTGGTTGGATTCATTTAGCCTTTCAATATTGTTATTATTGTATCCATTTTCACCATATACAGGCAAATTCATTTCAAATCTTGCATATTCCCTGGAGAAGGTCTAGAAGAGATCTAGAGAGCTATATTGATCATTAATGTAATGGTATGATGCAAGAATAAGTATACGGTAGAATACTAAGAGGGGCGGGTGAATCAATATACTGAAATACTGATACAAAGTTCCTAAACTCAAATTCAATCACACAAAGTAAACATATCTCAGTCAAGATCAATATTCATAAGAATACTTGGCATCAACCAGTTTGACTATTATGACAACTTAATAGTAAACAACTTTAACCTTGTAAACATCAACAATGCTTAATCATAACTCAACATATTCATCTCTTAATGCTTCTAGTTATCATGTCTTATCAGAAGTTAATCAAAACAACAAATAAGATCATAACCACAAAAGCATTCACCACTTGACACAAATGTTTATACATGGAAAAACCAAATAGGTAAAAACTACGATGAGATGAGACTCACAAGGATACCTATCTAAACTCTTCCGAAGTTCTCCCTGTTAGGAACCAAGCCAGGTAAAGCTTTACAATAAGTCCTATTAAGAACTAATTTCTATTAGGAATCACTCGGTTAAGAAATTTACAAATATGCTTTGATGAAAAGCACAATACCCTATTAGGAGTAACCTCGCTAGAGGATTTGAGAATACAAGCTAATGGACCACAATGTTAGAGGATTTAATGAGTAACCAATCCTATTAGAGCTTACCCATTTAAGGGATTTCACTTTTGCTGTAATTGTTAGAAAACAACAGGTTTTCTTGATCTATCTGAATAGCACTACATTTGCTTGATCAGATCCTTTTAAGCTTCAATCTGCCTTCACTTAAAGTGCAGATCCATTCATTGGTTAGGCAACTACACACACAACAGGTTTCTGCCAATCTTGCCAATAACTTTTACAAACAACTTCATCAACCTTAAATACAAATCAACTAGGTCGATAACACAACAAAAACCTAATTCTCATCATTGAGATTACAAACATGTCGGTACAATCTTGACCATTTAGAAATCATGACAATCTCTTCACATTCTTTAAGAAAATTCCAACCGCTCCATGATTATCGCTTCATCGAACTTTGTAATTCATCACATGTTGTGCATTAGATGCAATCCGCTTTGCTCCTTCCCTAGACAATAAACAAATGCGCCAAAACAATTTGAACATATCCTCATATAATGATCACACGTGTCTCCATCATTACCGCTCATCAGATAATAAACCAACAAACTTGATCGGTTAGGGTTTAACAACTGATAGGATTTACTGGTTACATTGCATAGACAAGTTTAACCCTTTACACTAGTTTACCGGTTCAACTCACAAACTTTACATATCGGTTTACAATATCTTCCACAAATCTCTTATTATCGGTTACTAGCCAATATCAATAATAACATGAATACCATTACCGGTTCAATTGACATCAATGACAACATATTATTAATGCAATCTATATGCAAAATGCCAACAAACTAAAAAATGCCAACAATCTCCCCCTTTGGCATTGATGGCAATACAAATATCAACGCCTTTGATTGCTGCTGAGATTGGTGAATAGGAATCCTAGTTTACATTACCAAGTATTCACCTTGCTTTATCTATCTTGAGTTTGTTGCTGGTTCACCTAATCAGATACATAATTCTTCTCCTCAATCACATAATTCTTCTCCCCTTTGACAACAATGCAAAAGTGAAAGTAAAAACATGTAATTCTACTCTCACTGTGCTTCAACATCATACTACAACTTGATGCTCCCCCTGTGGAAAACATCCACTTATTCATCAATCCATGTAAAATTCTGCAAGTGGTTCAGGGACTGATGCAATCAGCATCATGCTCAACTAACTTCATGAAGAGGGAGAACCCCCAATTGACTTCTAAGATACTCGAAAGTGGTCTTAGGTAGAGATTTGGTAAAGATATCTACAAGTTGCTCCTTGATAGAAACATGCTCCAAGATAACATCTTTAATTTGAACTTTTTCCCTCAAGAAGTGATACTTCAATTCAATGTGCTTAGTCCTTGCGTGAAAAACAATATTTTTAGAAATGTTTATTGCACTTGTATTATCACACAAAATCTTTATTGGTTATAGGATTTTCATCTTCAAACCTTCCAAAATGTGCCTCATCCACATAGCTTGTGTGCAATTCATATAAGCTGCTACATACTCAACTTCAGTAGTAGATTGTGAAGTAGAGCTTTGCTTTTTACTACTCCATGAAACTAGCCTTCCTCCTAGAAAGAGTGCTCCTCCAGTAGTACTCTTTAGATCATCAATATTTCCTGCCCAATCAACATCTATGTATGCCTTCAAATCAAGTTTCCACCATATGGATACCATTACCCATAGTCAATAGTACCTTTCAGATATCTAAAAAATTCTCTTGGTTGCCATCAGATGTGTCTCCTTTGGATTTTTCTGAAATCTAGCAACAATACCAGCTGCATGGGCAATATCCAGTCGACTATGAACAACATAGTGTAATTTGTCAATCATTGACATGTATTCCTTTTCATCTACAGACTGAGATGCATCTTCCTTGGACAATTTACAACCTGTAACCATTGGGGTTCCAACTAGTTTACAGTCACTCATACCAAAAGTCTTCAAAACTTATTTCACATATTTGGATTGAGTAATGAAAATACCATTCTTCATCTGTTGTATCTATAAGCCTATGAAATTTTTTATTTCCCTTACTAATGACATCTTAAATTAATTCTTCATTTCATCTACAAAATAATTACTCATGTCATCATTACCTCCAAATATAATGTCATCAACAAATACTTCACTGACCAGTATTTCATCTCCTCCAGACTTGAGATAAATGTTGTTGTCATCATTGGTTCTAGCAAAGCCTATCTTCATTAGATGAGTATGAAGTTGTTCATACCATGCTCTAGGTTCCTTCTTTAATCCATACAAAGCTTTATGCAATTTGCATACCATGTCTTTCTTTTCTGTCAATGCATAACCATCAAGTTGCTCTATATAGACCTCTTCTTTGAATATCCCATTCAAAAATGTAGACTTAACATCCATCTGGTATACCTTGAACTTCTTATGAGCTACAAATGCAAGTAATGTTCTGACACCTTCCACTCTTGCTACTGGTGCAAAAGTTTCTCCATAATCTTCTCCTTCTTCTTGTGCATAACCTTTGCATACTAATCTTGCCTTCTTGCGAACTACAACACCATCTTCATTTAACTTGTTTCTCAACACCCATTTAGTACCTATAACATTCTTGTTTACAGGTCGAGGTACTAGGGTTCAAGTGTTGTTCTTCTCAATTTGATCCAACTCCTCCTCCATAGCTTTCACCCAATGATCATCACCAAATGTCTCCTTAGCACTTCTAGGTTCAAAAGTGGAGATCATGAAAAAATTTTCTCTAATTCTCCTTCTAGTTAGTAAATTGACATCCTTATCCCCAATTATCTGTTCAGGACTATGATTTAGTCTTACATACCTAGGAATAACATGATTATTCTCTTCAGGTTCAGCTTCTTCATAATAATCTTTTTCTTAATTTATTTGTTCTGGTTGAACAAGTACATCAGGATTTACTTTATTGGTTTCTGATTTAACAGTTTCAGGTTCCAAAAGAAAAATGCAAGGATCTTCATCCTCCTTCTTAGAACTGGTTCCTTCTGAAACTTTAGGACATTCATCTACAAGAACATCATCACTCTCAACAATTTTTTGTGTTCAGTTGTTAAAGCATTCATAGGCCTTACTCTTGGTGGAATAGCCAATATATATACCTTCATCACTCTTAGCTTCAAACTTGCTTATGTAATCACCTCTTTTAATAAAACATTTTCTTCCAAATATCTTAAAATAGATAGCATCAGGTGATCTCCCATACTAGTATTCATATGGGGTCTTGTCCTTACCTCTTTTCATCAGAACTTGGTTCATTGTGTAGACAATTGTACTTATAGCTTCTTTCCAAAATGTTTTAGCTACACCTCCTTGTATCAACATAGTCCTAGCAGCTTCAACCACTAACTGGTTGTTTCTCTTTGGTATACCATTATGTTGTGGTGTCCTTGGTGCAGAAAGCTACCGCTTGATACCATTATCATCACAATACTTAGTGAACTCTATAGAAATAAATTCACCACCTTGATCTGTTCTCAAACATTTTATCTTTTTTCCACACTCTTTCATAGCTAAGGCCCTGAATGCCTTAAATTTACCAAAAGCTTCATTCTTATCCTTCAAGAATGTGACCCACATCATCCTTGAACAATCATCAGTGAAGATCATGAAATATATGTCACCTTGAATGCTTATTGTTCTTATTGGTCCACATAGATCTATATGAACCAAATCTAACAAGTTCTCTGCTGAGAAGGACTTGCTCTTGAAAGTTGAAGAAGTCATCTTTCCTAGCTGACATTCTTTACAAAGAGCATTAATTGGTTTGTCTAGCTTAGGCAGACCTCTTACTATCTTAGACTTGCTTACTTTAACAATATTGTCAAAATTTATATGAAAAAATCTCCTATGCCAAAGCCAGCTATCATCTATTTTTGCAATCAAGCAGTTTCTAACTTTAGGATTAAGATGAAATAGATTACCTCAGGTTCATTTCCTGGTTGCAATCAATTCATATTTATTGTCAAAGAGTTTTCACATGCCATTTCTAAACTCTAGTGGCTATCCTCTTTTGCTAAGTTGTTCCACACTCAAAAGATTGTGCTTTAGGCCTTCAACCCAATAGACATCGTAAGAACTTCTCTTCCCATTAAGAGAAATAACTCCCTTACCTTTTGTCATGCTCTATGAAGTGTACCTATACCTGCAATTACAATGCACTCAATAGATCATTATAAGCATGGTTAGCAAATTGAAACAATGAAAGACAAAACCATAGCTAATCGACCTATTGCCTCCTAGTAAATGCGAGTAGGAATTTTGCTCTTAGATCTTATTATGCAAATTCCAGTGACTTGACTACACTTAGATGGAGGATTTGAATGAAGAAGATGCATGATGTAGCAAGAATAGCATGATCTCATGATTATGATAAGAAATAAGCTAAGATTTAAGCCGAAATGAGCATGATAACATTGCTAAGAATGATAAACTATAAACTAGATGCCTATAGTAACAATGCATAAGATGAGAATAAGATGGGATCAATCAATATGAAAAGATGATATGAAATTGGGACATGAAATTAGGACCCATATTGCTCCAAAATGAGGTCTATTTATAGGATTTTCCAAGGCTAGGGGTGATGTGGCAAGAATCAACGACCATGATTGATCTGAAGATATCAATGGTTAAATTGGAGGAGGATTGCAAAGGGGGTTGGATTAAAGGGAACATTTGTCATCTCTATGGTGACAAGTGTCAAGAGGCTTCTAGAAGGAGTATGATGAAAGGGAGCGCTTAGTGACAAGTGTCACAAAGGTTCTAGAAGATGTTGGATGAAAGGGGACATGGTGGTAGGTAGAATGGGTTAGGTTTAGGAATGGTTAGGTTTAAGAGTGGTAGAAGTTAGGAGAATTTGAATTTAAAAATTCAAATAATATGAAAAGGATAATTAATCTCAACAACTTATGAATTTGATTTTTTTAATTAATTAAGGGATTTAGAAGAAATAAATTTGATGGGGGGAATTAATTAATTTGAATGAATTAATTAAAGACGATGAAATGAACCTATTAAATAGATCCTTAGATTTATTAATAAGTAGATGAAAGGGGGAATTTAATCAAATTTCTTAGTGAATTCAATTAAATTGGGGAGGGAGATTAATTAAATAATTTCTTATTTAATTAATTATCTTCAGACCATTTTTAGGTGTATACACCTTTGACCATACAGGGTGAGCCATTGCCAAATCTGACAACACCGCCATCAAATTCCTTCAAGGAAAGAAATTTTCTCCAATCATCGGTCATGTGATGTGAACAACCACTATCAATGATCCAATCATTAGAGTTATCCATCCTGGATACTAGTGCCTTCTAATATGATATTTCTTCCTTGATGGCTACAAACACAATATCTTCACTAGCATCATCATCAGATTCTTCATCAGTAATACCACTGTCAATAGCTACAAGACAATCTCTCTTTCCTTTACCCTTATACTTATTAAATTTGTCTCTCTTGTATTCATTTTCACCATTAGGGAAATTAGCTTCTATATGACCAATCTTGTTGCATACAAAACATTTTAAAGGTAGCTTACCTCTATATTTACCAATGCCTCTAGGAAGTCATTTTTCCAACAATTCTTCAAGTTCCACTAAGTTGTCTTCTTCATCAGCATCTCTATTGGATCTAGATTCATAACCATGGTTGGTATCTCTACTTCTTCTCACAAATAGATTAGAGATAGAAGCTCTGATTGCAGATTTTGATTTATGAACACTACCATCATAGCCATTTAATTCAAAGGCAGTAAGTTTGCAAATAATAGAGTCAAGAGTTACATTTGTCTTGTCAATGGATTTCAACTTCTGAATAGTTGCAACTCAAATAGAATAGACCAGTAGTAGGGTTCTCAGTAACTTACTGATTACTATGGCATCTTCCATTTTCCCTCTTGCACTATTTATCTCACCAACTATCTCTTTAATCCTTTGACCATACTACTAGATATTCCCACCTTCAGACATTCTCATGTCATCAAACTTTCCTATTAAACTCTCCTCTTTGGAAATCTTAACATGTTCATCACTGCTATAAATCTCTTCAAGTTTTTGCCACACTTCATATGCAGTTTCAAGACCATGAACATCTACATATTCAACATCAGACAGAGAACTGATAATAGCCTCTAATGCTTGGTGATTTTCTTGTTGTTCTTTCTTCTAATCATCAGTAAGGATTACAGTAGGTGTAATATACTTAGTTCCTATATTTTCCCAATACTGACTACCAAGACTCTTAATGTAAATCTTCATTCTATCGCTCCATATTCTATAGTTATCTTTGCTAAACTTCGGACCTTCTTTCTTCATCATGGTATACAAGATCTTTTCCTCAATCTATTAGGCTTTTAGATTAAGAGGACTTAAGACGCTCTGGTACCAATTGATGGTATGATGAAAGAATAAGTATCCGGTAGAATACTGAGAGGGGGGTTGAATCATTATACTGAAAAAATGATACAAAGTTCCCAAACTCAAATTCAATCACACAAAGTAAACATATTTCAGTCAAGATCAATATTCATAAGAATACTTGACATCAACCAGTTTGACTGTTATGACAACTTAACAGTAAACAACTTTAATCTTGTAAACATAAAAAATGCTTAACCATAACTCAACATATTCATCTCTCAATGCTTCTAGTTATCATGCCTTATCAGAAGTTAATCAAATCAACAAATAAGATCATAACCACAAAAGCATTCACCACTTGACACAAATGTTTATACGTGGAAAACCAAAATAGGTAAAAACCACGATGAGATGAGACTCAAAAGGATAGCTATCTGAACTCTTCTAAAGTTTGCCCTATTAGGACCCAAGCCTATTAAAGCTTTACAATAAGTCCTGTTGAGAACTAATTCTGGTTAGGAATCACCGGGTTAAGGGATTTACAAATATGCCTTGATGAAAGCACAATACCCTGTTAGAGATAACCTCACTGGAGGATTTAAGAATCAAATCTAATGGACCACCTTGTTAGAGGATTTAATGAGTAACCAGGCTTGTTAGACCTTACCTAGTTAAGGGATTTCACTTCTGTTGTAATTGTTAGAAAACAACAGGTTTTCTTGATCTGGCTGAATAACACTACATTTGCTTGATCAAATCCTTTTAAGCTTCAATCTACCTTCACTCAAAGTGCAGATACATTCACTGGTTAGGTAACTGCACACTCAATAGGTTTCTACCAATCTTGCCAACAACTTTTACAAACAACTTCACCGACCTTAAATACAAATCAATTAGGTCAGTAACACAATAAAAACCTAATTCTCATCATCGAGATTACAAACAAGTCGATACAATCTTGACCGTCTAGAAATCATGACAATCTCTTCACATTCTTCAAGAAAATTCCAACCGCTCCATGATCACCACTCCATCGGACTTTGTAACTCATCACACATTGTGCATTAGATGCAATCCACTTTTCTTCTTCCTTAGACAATAAATAAATGTACCAAAACAATTTGAACTTATTCTCATACAATGATCACACGTGTCTCCATCATTACCACTCTTTAGATAATAAACCAATAAAATTGATCGGTTAGGGTTTAACAACTGATAGGGTTTAGCAGTTACATTGCATAGAAAGGTTTAACCCTTTACACCAGTTTACCGGTTCAACTCACAAACTTTACATACTGGTTTACAACATCTTCCACAAATCTCTTCTTACCGATTACTAGCCAATATCAAAAATAACAATATCAGCAATAACATGAATACCATTAGTGGTTCAATTAACATCAATGACAACATATCATTAATGCAATCTATATGAAAAATTCCAACAAACTAAAAAATGCCAACATGATGAAGGTTTACCCAGTATAAAACTTTGAAACCAACATCTGATAGGGTACATGGTTAAGCATTTATGACAATGAAGGATTAGGGTTTACTTACTGATAAAAAAGGGGAAAGTGGATTCATTTTCACTCACCCTACAGTCAAGCAACCAAAGTGAAGCAAAGGCGAATCATAGGTGATCTAGAGCAAGCAAAGGCATTCCAAAAATTTCTAGCAGTCATCTAAGAAGTATTCAAAACCCTTCAACTGACAACTCTTTTCTAGGTATTTCTTTGAAATAGGATCTGCATCATCTTCTCCTACATTCATTGCAAATCCCACCGTTGTTGAAGTCAAGTATAGGCTAAGACCTATTTTCAAGGAAATTTGCCAGATAGCCAAGAAGGAAGACTCTACGGGAGCATTCTCAAGGGTTCTCGATGGTGTAATGTATGTAGAAGATGTAAGGGCATATATTCACTCCACCTTGGAAGATCTAGGCACTAAGGAGATCAAGGGCATGTATCAATCTGTGATACTGGGTAGCTCTGGAATAATCAAGCTGGAATATAAAGTCATCAAAGATCTAGGGTTAACTGGTATCCTATACGTACCAGAATTCAAGGATAAAGTGATCAAATATGTTCTAAGTAGGATCCACAATGAATTCATCTAGCTGGATTGACCCTACATGATCACCAAGGAAGCAATTTAGGTAGTCACTGGCTTACCCAAAGTCAGACAAAAACTAGGAAAGAAGATCTCCAACACTACAGTTGAAGAACTCATCGACGCAATCTATGATGGAAGATCAATGAGGATCAACACCATCAAGGACATAGATGTGAAGTTTGCAAGCATGATCATTGGTTACAAGGTAACTTAATCTAGTCGATTGAACCCTATTGCCAGTTCTTGTATCCATTTTGCACACCAAATGCTAAGGAATGATGGAAAATATGATTTATGTGAATGGTTGAGAAGTGATCTAATGTTGAATCTTGGGAAAATTAAGGGTGTCAAGAAAGGAACCTTTAGGTTTGGGAATTTTATTGTCTATTTAATGTTGTACTTCATAAATGAGCTACCTAGTTTGGGAAAGAAGCATTGGGCTCATGATATTTGTTTTATGGTAAAAACTAATGAAACTCTCATGGAGGCAGTGGAGCCTAGGACCATATGGGTCACTGAGCTTGGATATGAAGTAGATGACAACATTTTGGAATTTTATGAAAAAATGTTGCATGAAGCTCCATTAGATGACAAAACTAAACATTTTGGCACTATGGAGGAAAAGGGTCTTGAAGTCAAAATTGGCTTTAACAAGAAAAGAAGAGAAAAGAAAATTGATAAGATGACTACATTTGTTCAGGATGTAATTCATAAGATAGGTACTAAAATGGGTTCTGGATCCAAACTGACAGAAGAATCGGTAGTGGCTAGTGCTCCTGAGGAGAAGAGGCCTGAAACTTTGATTTCTTCTATCTCTTCTGGCTTTGATCCAGAGGATAATGAACCTCTAGCATTCAGAAGGGTACAAAGAAAGAAAGTTGACCAGACTCCAATAGAGGAGAAGAAGGTGGAGCCAAGGAGGAAGCTTGTGAGAAAAGTAACAATACCTACTGCACCCACACCTCTGGCAAGGAAACCGACTCAAAAAAGGAAACCAGTCTCATCCACTCCTGCAACCCCCAGAAAGAAGAAAAAGAGTGTGATAAATGAGGCAATTGAATCTGGTAATGTTACCATCATCCCCCCAATGATGAGTGCTGAATTGATAGATGAGATAACAAAGGATGGTATTTTGAAGAATGTGTCAAATTTCTATGAAGATTTAGATGATAATGAACAAAATGAAATTGAAGAGGCAATTTTGTTACATATAGATATATATATATATATAAGAAAGCTTTAGTAGAGATTTTGAAGGAAATTCCTCTATCACTGTATAATAACTTAGATGTAAGAAGACTTGATGATGTCAAGAAGGATAGAGGGGTATGTGCACCAAGTTGTGGTACCAAAAGGGGGTCTTAAGATGCCACTTTTTTCTGAAATCAACAAAGTTTGAACTTCAACGACAAATTGAAGATAGTTAGACTCCAAATTTGAAGATGCAATAAGAACAAGAGTCAGAGTGCTTCGAGTCTACTTTCTAAACTAGTAATTTTTTTTTAAAATGGTGGAGATTAAGGGCTTCAAAAAGGGGGGGCCACAAAAAGTGGTCCTATTTTTATGCAAAAAACATAACATAGCGTTTGTTGTGGCCCCCCTAAAATGTTAACTTTTTTTTTTAATTTTTAAAATCGCTTCAGTGAGAAATTACCTAACACCTTGTAGTTTATGCTAGATTTTTCAGCTAATTTTTCAATGAGTATATGATTTTTTACTAATTTTTGAAGTGGACACATCCTGAAAAATAGAAATTTGAGCATACTCCCCCCTAAAATCATTGATAACTAATCAAAAATGAATTTTTTTTTTTAAAATTGTGTAGAATGGAGTCTAGTTTCTAAAAATCTAAGTTTCTTCAAAATCCAATGAACATGTACAAAACTATACCCAAAATAGTGCATGTTGGTTTTTGACCAGAAACAAACACACCAACAAAAGAAATTATAGATGAAAGCCTTAACAAAATCAAAATGTGAAAAGAATTACATGCTTGGATAGCTAAGAGAGAGATCGAGGTCTCTATGGTATTTTTTTTTAGTTTTATTGAAACACGTGCAAACTTGATGGAGAGCATGACCAAAAATATGTGAAAATTTTCTAATCCTCTGTTAAAAACACATCTCAGACCTGAAATGGTCATCCAACCCTTTGGATTGGATGCCCAAGTACAATCCAACCCAAAGGGTTGGTAGTTCCCAATGCAGACCATTTGGCCATTTGGCGAGCGCCAAATATGGTGGTTGCCCTATTTGGCGCTCACCAAATGAAAAAAAATGACTTTTCCCATTTGGCGCGTGCCAAATTTGGCATGCACCAAATGAGAAAAGTCAACTTTTTTCATTTGTCGAGTGCCAAATTTGGTGCATGCCAAATGTCTTGCATTGTCCAATTTGAAGGTTTTGTGATGCAAATATATACATGAAATATAATATTTAAGTATAATTCACTTTAAGTTATATTTCATGTATATATTGGTAGGATGTTTGAGAGTGGTTTCAACTCTATAGGAGTTATAATGTAGATTCTTGTTTTTAGAGGATCATATTGACTTTCATACTTAGTCAAATTTCAATAATAAACATTCTCCTATTAGCACTCTTTATATCCATATCTCACTATCTTTATCTTCCCTAAACTTTACACCTATCTCTCTCTCTCTTGTGTCTCTCTCAGTTCTTTCTCCCCTCTCTAGGTATATCCTACCCTCTCTAGCTTTCATCCCTTCCTTGTACCCTAATTTATATCCTTGACTTCCTTCCTCTCTCTTCTCTCTCACTCTCTTATTATTTCTCTCCCCTCCCACTTGTTTCTCTTGTTCACTATCGATCCCTTCTATCCTCTCTCTCCCCATATCTAGGGCTCTCCTTCCCTCCCTATTCACCTCACTACCTCTCCCTCCCTATATTATTACCCACCTCTCTCTCCCCCTCTAGGTTTCTCACTTATCTAATTGTCCACCCTCTAGTTATCTCCCTCCCTCTCCACCTTTCTCCCCCTTTCCCTTGCCCCTATCTATTTATGAACACTCTCCCTCTCCTCTCTCTCTACAAACCTAGATCCATCTCCTCATTCTCTAGGTATCTCACTCCCTCCATTTCTACCTCTACATCCATCCCCTCTTACTCATCTCTTTTCTCTTCTATCTCTTCTCTTCTCTCTACCTTCCCTCTCTAGATCTCTCCCTTCCTTTCTTCCCCTCTCCATTTATATATCCTTCCCCTACTCTCTCATTATCTCTCTATCTCTCTTATTATCTCTCTTCATTGTCTAGTTCATTAATTCTCCAACCCACCCTCTCTCCCCTCTCTAGGTTTCTCCCTCCCTTCCTCTCCACCTATCTACCTTTGCATATAGGTCTTGTTACCCACCTCTCTTTATCTGCCTCTATCTATCTCACTCCTCTCTTGAAATCTAGGTCTCTTTCTTATCTATATGTCCCCTCTATAGTTCTCTCTCTCCCTCTCTATCTCTCTTCCCCTCCTCCTTAACATACAACCCCTTAACATATGACCCACAACAACACCAAGTGGTGTGCTAAGGGGTCATAAGATAACATATGACCCTTGACAACACCTAAGGAGTCATATGGTGCCCTAAGGGCACACCATATGACACCTTAAGACACAATACAACCCATAACGACACCATATGATGTCATCGGGGATCATATGGTGTCCTAAATGGTCATAGGACATCATATGACCCCTTAGGATACAATATGACCCCTAATGACACCTAAGGGGTCATATGTTTTCCTAAGGGGTCATATGACACCATATGACCCCTTAGGACATAATATGACCCTTAATGACATCTAAGGGGTCATATGGTGTCCTAAGGGGTCATAGGACACCATACAACCCATACCGATACCATATGGTGTCCTAAGGTGTCATAGGACACCATATGACCCCTTAGGACACCATATGACCCATAACAACACCATATGGTGTCCTAAGGGGTCACAGGATACCAGATCATCCCTTAGGACACCATATGACCCATATTGACACTATATGGTGTGCTAAGGGTCATATGGTGTCCTAAGGGGTCATAAGACACCATATGACCCTTTAGAACACAATATAACCCCTAACGACACCTAAGGGATCATATGGTGTCCTAAGGGGTCATAAGACACCATATGACCCCTTAGGACACAATATGAACCCTAACAACATGTAAGGGGTTATATGGTGTCCTAAGGGGTCATAGAACATTATATGACCCCTTAGGACACCATATAACCCAAAACAACACTATATGGTATCCTAAGGGGTCACATGGTGTCCTAAGGGATTATAGGACACCATATGACCCCTTAGGACACCATAGAACCCATAACGACACCATATGGTGTCTTAAGGGGTCATAGGATACCATATGACCAATTATTACACAATATGATCCCTAATGACACCTAAGGGGTCATATGGTGTCTTATGGGGCCATAAGGCACCATATGACCCCTTAGGACACAATATGATGCATAACAACACCATATTTTGTCATAAGGGGTCATAGGATACAATATGACTCCTTAGGACACAATATGACCCTAAAAACCCCTTAGGGGGTTATATGACACCATATGACCCCTTAGCACACTATACGACCTATAATGACACCATATGGTGTCCTAAGGGGTCATATAGTGTCCTAATGGGTCATATGACACCATATGACCCCTTAGCACACCATACGACCCATAAAGACACCATATGGTGTCCTAAGGGGTAATAGGACACCATATGACCCTTTAGGACACCATACGACCCATAACAACACCATATGAGGGCTCATATGGTGTCCTACACCATATGACCCCTTAGGACATCATATGACCCATAACGACACCATATTGTATCCTAAGGGGTCATCGGACACCAGATGACTCATAATGACACCATATTGTATCCTGAGGGATCATATGGTGTCCTAAAGGGTCATAGGACACAATATGACCTCTAACAACCCCTTAGGGGGTCATAGGACACCATATGACCCCTTAAAACACTATATAGCCCATAACAACACAATATTGTGTCCTAAGGGGTCATACAACACCATATGACCCCTTAGCACACCATACGACCCATAAACGACACCATATGGTATCCTTCATCTGACACCATATGACTCCTTAGGACACCATATGACACATAAAGACACCATATGGTGTCCTATGGGATCATATGATGTCCTAAGGGGTCATAGGACACCCTATGACCTCTTAGGACACAATATGATCCCTAACAATACCTAAGGGGTCATATGGTGTCCTAAGGGTTCATGGTGACCTTGAGAATTGAGAGAGACAATAAGAGAGTAGGAATATATATGAGAGAGTCATATGGTGTTTTATGACCCCTTAGAACACCATATGACCCCTAACTACACCATATGGTGTCCAAAGGGGTCATATGGTTTCCTAAGGGGTCATATGATGTCCTAAGGGGTCATATAGTGTTCTATGACCCCTTAGGACACCACATGACCCCACATGACACCATATGACCCCTAATGACACCATATGGTGTCCTAAGGGGTCATATGGTATCCTTAAAGGTGATATGGTGTACCATGGGGTCATATGGTGTTCTATAATCCCTTAGGGCACCATATGACCCCTAACAACAACAAATGGTGTCCTAAGGGGTCAGATGGTGTCCTATAGGGTCATATGGTGTTCTAGGGCCCCTTAAGACACCATATGACCCCTAACATCATTATATGGGGTCCTAAGGGGTCACATGGTGTCTTAAGGGATCATAGGACACCATATGACCCCTAACATCATCATATGGTGTCATTAGGGGCATATGGTGTCCTAAGGGGTCATATGGTATTCTATGACCCATTAGGACATGATATGACCCCTAACAACACCATATGGTGTCATTAAGGTTTATATGGTGTACTAAGGGATCATAAGGTATCCTAAGGGGTTATATGATGTTTTGTGACCCCTTAGGACACTATCTGACCCCTTAGGACACCATATGACCTCCAAGAACACTATATGGTGTCCTAAGGGGTTGTATGCTATTGTTAGGGGTCATATCGTGTCCTAAGGAGTCATATGGTGTTCTATGACCCCTTAGGACACCATATGACCCCTAACGAAACCATATGGTGTCTTAAGGGGTCATTTTACATCATTAGGGATCATATAGTGTCCTAAGGAGTCATATGGTGTTCTATGACCCCTTAGGACACCATATGACCCCTTAGGACACAATATGGTGTCGTGAGGGGTCATATGGTGTCGTATGGGGTCATATGGTGTCTTGAGGGCTCATATGGCATCCCAAGGGGTCATAGAACACCATATGACCCCTTAGGACACCATATGTTGTCATTAGGGGTCATATGGTGTCCCAAGGGGTCATAGAACACCATATGACCTCTTAGGACACTATATGGTGATGTTAGGAATTATATGGTGTATGGGGTCATATGGTGTCCTAAGGGGTCATAGAATACCATATGACCCCTTTTGACACCATATGACCCCTTAGGAAATCATATGACCCCTTAGGACACCATATGGTGATGTTAGGGGTTATATGGTGTCCTAAGGGGTCATAGAATATCATATGACCCCTTAGGACACCATATGACATATCTTAAGGGTTCATATGGTGTCTCAAGGGGTCATAGAGCACCATATGACCCCTAAGGACACAATATGACCCCTTAGGACACCATATGGTGCTTTTACGGATCATATGGTGTCCTAAGGGGTCATAGAACATCATATGACCCCTTAGGACATAATATGACCCCTAATGACACCATATGACTCATAACGACACCATATACCCCTTAGGACACCAGATGGTGGTCAAAGGGGTCATATAGTGTCCTAAGGGGTCATAGAACACCATATAATCCCTTATGACACCATATGACCCTTAGGACACCATATGACCCCTAACAACACCATATAGTGTCATATAGTGTCCTAAGGGGTCATATGACATCCTAATGAGTCATAGAATACCATATGACCACTTAGGATACCATATGACCTCTAACGATACCATATGACCCGTAACGAAATGATATGGTGTCTTAAGAGGTCATATGGTGTCCTGAGGGGTCATATGGTGTTTTGTGACCCCCTAGGACACCATATGACCCCTTTTAACATCCTAGTACATGACATGACCGCTTGTGACACCATATGACCCCTCAAGACACAATATGGTGTCGTTAGGGTTCATATGGTTTCCTAAGGGGTCATATGGTGTTGTTAGGGATCATATGGTGTCTTAAGGGGTCATATGGTATTCTATGACCCATTTGGGCACCATATGACCCCTTAGGACATCATATTACCTCTAACGACACCATGTGACCCTTTAGGCACCATATGACCCCTAATGACACTATATGGTGTCATAAGGGGTCATAGGATACCATATGACCCCTTAGGACACTATATGGTGTTGTTAGGGGTCATATGGTGTCATTAGGGGTCATATGATGTCCATAGGGGTCATACAACACCAAATGACCCA
Organism: Cryptomeria japonica; assembly: GCF_030272615.1. Taxonomy (NCBI): domain Eukaryota; kingdom Viridiplantae; phylum Streptophyta; class Pinopsida; order Cupressales; family Cupressaceae; genus Cryptomeria; species Cryptomeria japonica. Next base: position 533,508,746 of record NC_081412.1, on the reverse strand, counting down.
TAGTGACACCATATGATCCCTTAGGACACCATATGACTTGTAACGACCCCATATGTTGTCCTAAGAAGTCATATGGTTTCCTAAGATAGATAGTAATGGTTTCCTAAAGGGTTATATAGAGATATAAGATACCTAGAGGGGGAGAGAGGCATGAGAGACCTAGATAGGGTGTGAGAGAGAGAGGGTTGAGATAGATGGAGGGGGGTAGAGAGAGGTTGGTAATGAGATATGGATGGATATACATAGAGGTGGAGAGGGAATGAGGGAGAAACCTAGAGAGGGTTAGAGAGGGTGTGATGGAAAGCTGACGATGTAGATGATAAAGAGAGAATAAGACTTAGTAGGGAAGGGAGAGAGAGATGGGATAAGGAGGGAGAGGGAGATAGAGAGGGAGAGGGGAAGAAAATAATAGTGATGCCTATAAATGGGAGGGAGGGATAAGAGGAGAGATGAAAGAATAAAGAGAGAGAAGAGTATGAGGGGATTGAGGGAGAGGTAGACATGGAGGGACTACAAGACCTAGGGAAGGAGATGATGCAGAGGTGGGGGAAAGCGAGAAGAGGATGAGAGAGTTCAAAAATAAATAGGGGTAAATGGGGAGGGAGATATAGGGGAAAAGAGAGGGAGAGAACTATATTGGGAAAGAGAGATGAGAGACCTAGATGACAAGAGAGAGGAATGAGATAGATAGAAGGGGGGAGAGAGAAGTGAGTAATGAGACATGATGTAGAGGTAGATAGGTGGAGAAGAAGGAAGTGGTAAACCTAGAGAGGTGAGAGAGAGTTGATGACCTAGAATGTAGAGAGAGAATAAAAGAGGAAGAGAGAATTAAAAAGTGGGGGAGTGAGATATATATGGGGATATGTATGGATGGGGAGGTAGAGAGGGAGAGGGGAAGAAATGAAGGGAGAGACCTAGAGAAGGGAGGGAGGGAGAATATAAGAGATAGAAGAGCAAAGAGAGGAGTAAGAGGGGATGGATGGAGAGGTAGAGATGGAGAGAGTGAGATACCTATGGAAAGAGGAGATAAAGAGGTTAGGGGAGGAAGAGAAAAGGAGGGAGTTCATAAAGGGATAGGGTTAAGGAGGAGGGAGAGAGAGGTAGAGAGGGACATGGAGAACTATAGAGGGGGAATATAGATAGGTGAGAGACTTAGATGGCCAGATAGGAGTGAGATAGATAGAGGGGGATAAAGAGAGGTGGGTAACGTGACCTATATGGAGAGGTAGATAGGTGGAGAGGAAGGGAGGGAGAAACATACAGAGGGGAGATAGGGTGGGATGGAGAGGTAATGACCTATATAATGAAGATAGCGAATAAGAGAGGAAGAGAGAAGATGAGAGAGTGGGAGAGGGAGATAGAGAGGGAGAGAGGAAGAAAGGAAGGTAGAGACCTAGAGAGGGGAGGAAGGGAGAATAGAAGAGATAGAAGAACAAAGAGATGAGTAAGAGGAGATGGATAGAGAGGTAGACATGGAGGGACTGTGAGACCTAGAGAATGAGGAGATAGAAAGGTTTGGAGAGAGAGAGAGATAAGAGAGGGAGAGAGTTCATAAATAGATAGAGGTAAGGAGAAGGGAGAGAAAGGTCGAGAGGGGGGGAGAGAACTAGAGGGTGGACAATTAGATAAGTGAGAAACCTAGAGGGGGAGAGAAAGGTGGGTAATAATATAGGGAGGGAGAGATAGTGAGGTGAATAGTGAGGGAGGGACAACCCTTGATATGGGGAGAGAGAGGATAAAAGGGATAGGTAGTGACCAAGAGAAAGGAGTGGGAGGGGAGAGAAACAATAAGGGAGTGAGAGAGAAGAGAGAGGGAGAGAGTCAAGGATAAAGAAGCTAGAGAGACAAGAGAGACAAGAGAGGGAGAGAGATAGGTCTAGAGTTTGGGGAAGATAAAGAGAGTGAGATATATAGCTAAAGAATGCTAATGGGATCATGTTGATTATTGAAACTTGACTAAGTCTGAAATTTTATATGATCCTCTAAAAACTAGAATCTACATTATAATTCCTATATAGCTATACTTAAATTTCATATTTCATGTATATATTCTCCTTCGAGGGTGGATTTAACATGTGTCAAGATTGAAAAATCTAAACACTCACAAAAACTTTACATTGGACAATGCAGAACATTTGGTGCATGCCAAATTTGGCACTTGCCAAATGCAAAAAATTGACTTTTCACATTTGGCGAGCGCCAAATTTGGCATGTGCTAAATGTGAAAATTCAAATTTTGCATTTGGCGAGTGCCAAATGTGAAAATTCAAAATTTTCCATTTGGCGAGTGCCATATTTGGCGCTCGCCAAATGGTTTGCTTGGGAGAATACCAACCCTTTGGGTTGGATTTGCCTTGGGCATCCAACCCATAGGTTTGGATGACCTTTTCATGCCAATGATGCATTTTTATGAAAAAGTAAGAAGTGGCACCTTTTTGGTACCACAACTTGGTGCACTTACCTAGAGAGATTAAGGAAGTTGAACTCTTGAATATGTGTGGCCCAATAAGCAATGAGGAAATGGAATGGTGTATTGATGTTGCAAACAGAACAGTTTTTAGCAGCAAACCACGACAAATAAGCCTAATGATGGGCAGGGTAAATGAGGTAATAAAGGAGACCAGAGATGGTGGGGCCAAATTCTTCCAAAAGAATTCTAATTTTCTCACTTCTCAAGAAGAATTTGATAAGGCAACAACTTCCACTATTCTAGACAAATCAAAAGGGAAAGGAATTTTGGGAAGTTCAGAACTAATTTTGGATATACTAGTAGAGATAATTTTTGAGCAAGGCAATGTAGATAATATACATGGTACTGACAATATTATGGATAATAATCAATCGGTAGTAATAGTTACTACACCAAGTGGTGAGAGAACCGATGCAAAAGAGTGTGAGAAAAGGGATACACCTAGAGAGGATAAGGAAGATAAGGAAAAGAAGACTAAACTGGCAGTTGTTTCCCCACCAAAACTTTTGGCAATTGACACTTCTCAAGTTGAGAAGAAATAAATCACTAAGATGAGTCCCACAGAATTAATGATGATGGCTACTCAAAAGCTAATAAAGGAGGGATCTATAGATAAAGGAATAATAGATCAATCAATTACAGTTTTGCATAAAATAATTACTGATTGTATGATAGATAATGAAGCAAGCCCTTCTAGAAAGCTTAAGGCATTAAATGAGCGTATATCTAACAAATTTCAATCATTGTGGTAGATTTCAAGCCAACAAGCACTTGAGAGATTTACTCTGGCCAAGAGAATGACTTTTGACCAAATTATTGAGACAGAGAAGAGGAAGATTGAAGAGAAACTTATACTCATTGAAAATTATTTGAAATAGTGTACTAACATCTACAGGGTTTGTTGTAATATAGAGATTCTTACAGCAAATAGAGATCATAGGTTAAAGGAGCTACATGAAAAGATTGCAAATATTTCCAATTATTTTTATGGATTAACCTCACTCACAACATCCATTCATGGGAAAATTTTATCTTTGGAGAACCAAGTTTTTGCTTTTGAAAAGGAAAGAGATAAGATCATTTGGAGAGAAAGGAGTCTTAGAGGTTTGGTGAGTCCAAGATTGGATTCACTTGGTCTACACAAGAGGTAATGTATAGATATGTGTGCAAAGCCCACACTGGCAGAAGTCATAGAGAAGGAAACACTCACACACTTACTGAGTGGACTGGTATCCATATCTAAAACTTTCAAAACCGACTTGGATACATACTTATAGTTGCTAGAGAAAGCTTATCCGAAAATTTTGAAATTGATCAAGCTCTGATAAAGTAATCTGTAATTATTCTTTCAATTGTTTCACCAGTCTTTGGCATTGATGCCAAATGGGGAGTGTATATATGTGAAAAATATTAGATATCAGACATAGTGTATTGCATAGGGGGAGCATGTTTCATATTTAAGTTAAAGTGGTAGGGAATCCATTTTTCACATGAGTGTTGCCATCAATGCCAAAGGGGGAGATTGTTGGTAATTGACACTCATTGGATTCATATGTTGTCATTGATGGAAACAAGATTCTATAGAAGTCAGATACTAACATTAGGAGGCATTCATCGATGGATACCGACATTAGAACATTCAGGGTCATCACCGGTATCGACATTTAGCACTTCAGGGTCCAAGCCCACATCAGTCTAGGATCCGAAGGAATTTTTATTTGTAAAATCATTTTGTAATTATTGTAACAGAATGACATTGTATATCTTTTGTATTGTAAGCTGACATAAGGCATATTGTTTGTAAAGGGTATATAGGTCAGTTTGTTTGGTCATTTTGATGTGTGAAGAAAAAATATTTGACAAGGTAGAAGAACTATGTAATGCAAAGGATATGTATGTAGGTCATTTGTATGCAAATGTAATCTCATGCAATGATTAGTAGATGGTTTGTAAAGCATTCTTGGAGGAAAGGAGATACCGGTAGAAGTGTTGAGGGTTTATGAATCGGTACAGAGCAGAGCTATAACCAGAACTCTTTTTGGCATTGCAGATGCATTTTGTGAGTTCACCTTTATTGTTTTATCTCAGTAGAAGCTTGTAGTTAGTGTGACTCTTTTGTGATGAGCAGTGTGCCTTCCTGCATGTGCAGGCCCCCTTTCTATGTAATATCTTTCATATGGCCAGAGAATTGATATTGTGGGTCACAAATCCCACCATGGTTTTTCCTCTTTGAGGTTTTCCACATACAAATTTTGTGTGTTATGGTGTTCATTCATGTGGATGGTTTATTTTCTTCAAGTTATATTTTTCTTCATTTACCAGTTTATATGTGTATGTTATAAAATGGTAAAATCTTATCTTACCAGCAGAACATTGATTCACCCCCCTCTCTCAGTGTTCTTGGATCCCAACAAAGGTAACTATGCAGCCTTCACTACCCAAATGTCCTGTAGAAATTAATTTTTTTCTTAAATTAGGAACATGCCTTACCTCCTACAACAACCAGTCATTTCCATTCTACAATTTGATCTTTATCTTTCCTTTTCCAACAATCTAGAAGGGCTCATCATCACCCAAATATACGTGTCCAAAATCACCTTGAACATAATCTAGAAAATATTTTTTATGGGGTGTGGCATGAAATGAAGCCCCTGAATCTATTACCCAAGAATCATTAACATTTTCTAAACATAGAATCAAGGCATATTGTAAAGTATTACTTGCAACATTAGCTTCCTTATTGTCATCTTCATTTCCATCTCCTTGTTTGTTTTTTTGAGACCAACAATATTTCTTTAAATGTCCAGGCTTTCTGTAGTATTAGCAATCCTTTCTTCCTCTAGATTGAGAGAATCCTTTCTTTGACTTTCCTCGTGATTTCTCATGCCCAGGGCCTTTTCCTCTTTCCTTTGATCTTCCCCTATTCTATACATTCAAAACATTACCTAATGATGTTGAAGTCTCACCTGTTCTTTTGTGTCGCATTTCCTCACTTAGGATAACACCAAAAACATCATTAAATTTCAAAGTATTTGAACCAGAGATAGAGTTACTTACAGCCATAACAAAGCTATCCTAGCTTTCTGACAAAGAACATAAAATTAAGAGAGCCCTAACCTCTTCATCAAAGTTAACTTTTATAGAAGTCAATTGGACAGTAACTATATTAAATTCATTTAAATGATCTACTACAGATCCTCCCTCACTCATTTTCATATTAAACAAATGATTCATACAAAATACCTTATTCGAAGTTGAAGGTTTCTCATATAGTTTAGCCAGTACCGCCATTAGATTTGAAGTCATTGACAATACTGTAAAGACTCCCTAGAGATCTCTTGCAATGATAAACACTACTCAACTCTTTCATTGACCAGAATAGGAATGGAATTGCCATGTCTTCTTGCTTTTACTGAATTGAAGATTAATGTAGTATTCTTGTCCCCCGCTTGAAGCCAATCAATGCAAGCTCTTTGTTTCTAGTAGATTTCCTCCATAAGCTCTCATTCCTCTAAAGCTTTAATTGCCTTGTCTTCCTCCCTAAGAAAGGCTTCAGACAAACCATGTTCTCTTATTTCCCTAGTAATGTCATTCAACACTAGTTGATTGACTTTCTTAGCATGAAAAAAATTCCCAAAACACTGCAGTTCCATCATTTAAGTTGAAACTTAGCAAATTGCAAATGCTTGGCAAAATTATACATAGCACTGCCAAAGGTTTGTCTCCCTTTCCTCCACCACTCTGCAACATGATCCTGCAAAGAAGGACCCCATAGCCACATAAGATGAAATTTGAATGAAGTAGTGTGAGCGAACCAAGCAGAAAAAGACACCAACTTTATGGGCTAGTGGTCTGACCCTCTCCAGTCTAGAATCTCAGAACATGTGGACCACCCCCCACCAACCCAAAAACTAGAAACCAAAAAGCGATCCAACCTCTCTGCAATCCAATACTCCCCTACCATCCTGTTGTTCTAGGTGAACAAACCATTACTAGGCTTAATGTCAATAGGATGCAATGATGATATACTATCCCAGAGAAGGAAAGAAGAAGGTTCCAAATGCATAACAACACCCTTCTTCTCACACAACTCTAAGATGACATTGAAATCTCCTGCCATAATCCAAGGATGAAAAGGGAACAACCCTTGCATAAAAGAAATATGAGACCATAAATTTTTCTTACCCTGAAGATTAGTGGGGGCATAAATGTTAGTAAACAAGATATATTCCCTAGTCTCAAGACTAGAGGCAACCTTGGAAAAAGAAGATCTAGAATCAATCCACCAAATAGGATGAATCCTCAAGGGGTTCCAAAGATAGGCCACCCCTCCAGAGGAGACAACTGCCCCAATACACTGACACTTGCCTCTCCCCCAAAGCTTTGGCACCACAACCATCATACTTTCCACATAAAGTTTAGTTTCCTGCAAGAAAAGGACATCAGGTGAATGACCCCTTATCAATTCTTGAACAAATTTTTCTTTAGGGCCACTGTTCAAGCCACTCACATTCCATGATAGCACAATCATTTTGGGGGATTCAAAAAATGAGAATCCAGAGTCTTTACTAACCCTGACTCAACCAAATTCTCCTCCATCAATTTGATCTTATCCAAACCCTTCTTTCTGCCAACCTTTGAATTCTTATCCGTTGCTCCTTTCTTAATGTCTTTCTGATGAAGACCCAAGTGTAAGGAGATCTTATTACTTTTGACCCCAACAGGTTCCAATTTCTGAGCTGCAGGAGAACCCTCCCCCCAGCCAACTTCACTTCCAAACTAGAAATGGGTCCCAACTGATCTACTGCTGGCTGATCCATCTCCATTTTCTAACTCCCAACCACTTGCAGAGCCTAGGTAGAGTCCCAGATCACACTATCATGAACCAACTCTGATTCACCTTGATCCAAAGGAATTAACCCCGGGTTCACCTACTATTGACTAAGGTCATCGAAGGCTTCAAATTTGTTAAAGGTATCCTCCTCCTATCTCTCCTGCAAAGACCTCTTTTGTTCCCAATTCCTATTCTTTTTATTAAGTGAGATAAAACCATTGACACCTAGTGCCTCATCTAACATGTCATATTTGCCTTTATTAGCCTCATCTAGGTTGCAGGTTGGCTATTGAGGTTTGTGCACCACTGGTTTATACCTATGACACTTGTGCTACAAATGACCATAATCATGACATAGACGACACCAAAATGGTAAAGTCTCATTATCCAACTACTGAACCCAAGAATAAGAGCCCACACACATATCTATAGCATCTGGCAAAGGCTTACTAAGATCAATTTCAACACAGATACGAGTGAAAGTCAATACCTTTCTCCCTAGGGTTTGCATTGAAGATCCAACTGGCTTCCTAAGTAATGAAGCGAGCATCCGCAACACATCCTCCCGATAGCATTCCACCAGAAAATGTGGTAATCGAACCCACATTGGGACCCTATTCAGGAGCTACTCCGAAGGGTTAAACCCCGCATGTCAAGGTTTGATGAACAACCCCACCTGGTTGTAAAAATACGGAGACCCTATTGCGATCCTCCATGCAGTTGAATGTAACCATGAAGTAGTTGTTTGCCAACAACATAATCTCCATTTCCCCTTCTAGTGCCCAAGTCCTCTGCACCTAGTTTTCCAAAAACTGTAAAGAAACCCTCATCCCCCAAAACTTGCAACATAGCGAGTGTTTTGAAAAGTATTCAACATCTTTAGCTATCATCTCTAGAAGAATAACCAATGTCGGCCTCTCACTGTATCTCTCCAGACAACCATTAATCTTCATAATCTGAGAGCCACCAACACTACAAAACCCTGAATCTGAGACAAAATATTATTATCAAAAGTCTTGACACTTTGGGATGGGAATTTTTAACCCACCACAGCATGGAAATCCATGACAGGAGGTGCCTTCGAGGCCTCTCCACCAATACTAGATATTGTAGCTCATAGTAAACCCACACCCGAAAGGGAAATAAGCAAGGGATCTACACACCCCTACAAGGCAACTGAAACCCACCCCTCCCGAGCACCACCGAATGGCAAATCAAACCACAACCCCCCTACCCCACTGACTATCCATGAACCTGCAGGGAACCCCAAGCCCCTACCGCATGCAACACAGACCCCCCTCCCATAGGCCACCACTCCTCCACCAACACCCACCACCCCTAAAGAAACTCCTCCCCTCCCTGCACTAACATCCACCACCCTCCCCCCGACGCACTAGCAGGCAACGACCGCCCATGAGCTAGGACTTCAATGCCCTAGCTCGAAACCTTGCAGACTTCTTCGTGCACGAAGCCATCTCAAATTCTATTGGAGTGTTATTTAGGCACCTCCTTTTCTCCATATTTCTTCAAGCTTTATCCTTCTCTTCATTTTTCTCATCTTTTCTTGTCATTTTCAATAATTTTCTTAAGAATTCCAAAATTTCTCGATTAAATTTTTGAGGGGCATACCTCACCTACATCTTCATGCTAGGGCATCTCTCTTTGTCTTTTACCCAGAACCAATTTTGTTATTGCATAAAAGAGGGACATAATGTAGATGTCTATAATTAATTATATTTATATTTAACTAATGTAAGCCTTTCCATGTATAATTAATTAATTTAATTATGTTGGTCCCTTTCTTCTTAAATTTGATTAATTTTATCACTATGGTCCTATAATTGATTTATCAAAAATTAATTATTCCCTATTCTGCTAAAATCATTTCAAACCTTCATTATTTCTTCTAAATCTCCATTAGTTAATTAATTTCAATTAACTAATCTAATCATGTGTGATTCTTACAAAACACTTTTTCTAATCCTATTATCTAGCCTAATTAATCTTGTCATAATCACACTTATCATTTCCTCCAATTTTATGTTCCTCCACTTATTCTCTCTGCTCATGTTACATCCTCCTAACTTTCTCACTTACATTCTAACCCCCATTAAGCCACCTAATTTTTCATCCTAATCACTTGCACTTTCCTAATCACTTTGATTAGGGATGAGTCAACTATTTTCCATAAATGGATTTCCCATCTCACTCTCCATACCTTAAATTTACCAACTTTGCATCTTCCAAGGAATGTCAAATCCTTGTGCATTCCCATGCCTCATCTTCCTAGGAACTTTTTAATTCTTTTCTCCCTTTATTCTTGCCACATAATCTTTTATTTTAAAATTTTTAATTCCTTTGTCCTCCCCCAAGGAATTTTATATTCCAATTTCTCTTCCCATTGTACTTGGGAAAATCTTCCCCATGTACTTGAGAAGTGTGGATACAATAAATACCTTTATGGTAAATCTCTTGGATCTCTCACTTTGTCCTCTCAATCTTCCTCCACCTTCTTTCAATCCTAGCCCTTCATTCCTAGTCAATCTTGGCCCTCCATTTTGAGTCCTTCCAATCTATAAAATAGAGTCTCTACTCCCTACAAATCATCCATCTTTCATGCGATGTTATGTTTCTCATTTGAGTCTTGCAATCCATCAATCATACCCTCATAATGCCAAAATATTGCCTCATCTAAGCCAAGTCCATCTCTCTTTTCCAATCCATATGACCCAATCTTGTTGTGTAGTGCAGAACAATCCACATATCCCCTTTAAAAGAGCAAATCAAATGGAGCAATGGGTTGCCTCTACTTCATCAAGCTCAATCGGAGGAAGAGTAGAACCTAAGATATAATGGTCATTGGTTTTATTTGAATGCTTTGTTTGTGTTTTGTTTGGTTTATGCTATCGACCATTAGGCTTAAGATTTTCCCCTCTTCAATTAAATGCTTCTAATTTTTAGAGGCTATGTGTTTGCATCCATATGTGAATATAATATGCCTTTTGCATAATGAAAATACAATATTTAATTTGATATTTAAAATTCTAATTATGTTAAATAATAAACAATATATTTACTTTAATCAACTTTCATTTATCTTTGAGTTAATATAATATATATTTATAATCAAAATATAATAATGTATTATATTGTTATAGAATTCGAAAAAAAATTGCCAATAAACAATAAGACACTACTTGCTTTGTAATGAATTTAAATCAATAGACAATCAATACACTTTCTAAATATGTAACAATTAATTTTATATATTCATAAATTATATCATTTATTACCATCTAAATCATGAAAAAACTATCAAATTAGAATTTAGATTTCAGTGATACATTAAATCATCACATTCATTGTAACTTCATTAAAAAGTGGCATCTAATTTAAATGCGTAATCTTTAAAAATATTATAATTCATTCTATAAAATCTCTATATAATCTAATTACTTATATTTAAAATCTACATTTGGCATATATGCTCAGATTTTGCACTAAGTTTGTTTTGTGATGTACATCTGTCTTCAATATCTTTTAATGGTTTCTACAACGACGACAATTCTCAAGCAATAATTGATTGTAGCATTCTTCGTAGAGAGTCGGATATTATTATATATAATCATAGAAAATTAGAACGGATGGTGCTGAATCTTGAGTCGTTATCATGCAGACATCCCATCACCTTTATTCGATTCCTTGCATTTACTAATGTAAGGTGTATATTCATTCCACGCAGCTTGGAGTGCATCTACACAGTCCTCTATTCGAGCCTTTTTAAGTAATTTATATGGAAACGTCTACTTCAATAGTTACACAATATTATAAGATAATTTTGAAATTTTGAAAATTTGAAATTATGATGTTAACTTTTAATTTTTAACTTTTGCATTTATAGATGCCATTCTATTGTTGAAGTGAACTGAATTGCTTTTGTGTGATTTTTAATGTCTATTAATAATGATTTAAGAATTTATAAGTAAAATTTAATATTTTGATAATTAAAAAATAAATTAGTTGGATCAATAACATCATAGAATTTAAGAGTAAAAATTGGATTTTTAATAAGGTGGATAAGGATGTACCACATAAAATAGTTAAAGGCTGATATTATCATGGATATGAATTTGTTGAATGAGAGTGTTGTCTAGTGAAAATTGATGGATGAATTTTGGTGTGGGAGTGATCTATTTTCTCAAATAGATCAAATTAGGGATTATGAAAAAAAAATGTATGCGTACAAAGTGGTTTGAAATAGAGTAAAAGTGCAAATTGTCTATTAGATTCAAGTCAAATTCATTAATTAATTAGACAAAAATGAATGTATATACTACTCTATGTGATTTAGACCTAATCAATAATATAATAAGATGCAAAATTTCATAACTTATAATCTTTTTATAGTAGAAATAGTGAGTGTAAGTCAACATTGTAACTTGAAGTGCTTAGAAGTAACATGTATCTTTGATTTCTCAAATGATATATAAACTAATGAAATATAAAAATAAATAGTCTAGTTTATGTTTGTAATAAATTTAAAAGAAGTATCTAGACATACACTTGTGAGAAAGCTTAATTTTCTAAAAACATCTTCTATACGTTTTTGTTTAGATAATTTAGAGATCAATTTAAACTCAAATCAAACAACAATATAAGTCAAACACATACCCTAAGGTATAGGAGAAGAGCACTAGTTATTGTTCATGTTCCAATAAGCATTCACTCCTTGCACACCCAACCCCACAATTACTATCTTTAAAAAAACCAAAAAAAAAAAACTAAAAGTTCATTAATAAATTTCACATGTACCAATAGTTGTTAATTTTTTAGCATTTTTGGATCATAATTAGCCCATTTATGCACCTTTATTGGTACCCCATAACACATGACTATTGGGATATTTGTGCATAAGTATTGGCAATTTTAAGTGCATAGTTATTAGGGCATCTTGAAGTAGGTATCAAGCGACACTTTGAAAAGTGTACTTTTTGACCCTTTTGTGTGTAATGAATCCCACAACATACATCGTTACAGCTCAGAAGCCAAAACAATAGCTATAAGCAATGAGGCCACATGCAGAGACAACCAAAAAAATTGTCAAAATATGATATACCGTTTAGAATCTATAGGTGCACGAAGTTAGCTATAATGACTATTGGTTTGCTTCCCCTAGTAACAAAATATTGATTTTCTCATAGAGATGCTTTTGTAGGTATGGATTTTATTAAATCTTAATTAATTTATATAGAATTAAAAATTCACATTTATTGTTTTACAGATATTTATTTTTGGTATATTTGTAACTAATATGTGGTCCTTGATCATACACATGATTTTATTTAGTTTATCCCTTATTTAACTCCCCTCTACAATGCTTTAAGAATAATATTTGGTAGGATTAGCCTTCTTAAGTTATTCACAAAAGTATATTTGAGGATGATAGAGATTAGAGTAATAAGAATATGAGAAAAAAATATTGGAACTGTTTATATTTGACACTTTTCTATCCCTTTTCCTACTAGATTTTAACTCTAAAGGTTTCTCTTCTAGCATCTTTTGTATTCTAGTATTGTTGTTAGTTAAGTTATTGTTAGGAACCGGAAGGACAACTGAGAGGGAGGGGGGGGTGAATCAGTTGTCAATAAATTTCAACCCAATTATAACTTAATTCAACTTAATACTTAATACCGGTAAACCAAACTTAATGCCAGTGAACAGATTAGCAGTTAATATCAATACCGGTGAAACTTAATGCATGAAACAGAAAGAGAAACAACATCCACAACACATAACACAAATATTTTTGATGTGGAAACCATGTAAGGGGAAAAACCATGGTGGGAAACCTTACCCACAATCAGATGATACTACTATAGATAGTATGTGAATACAAATGGGGTCTGTACATGTAGAAAGGCCAACCACCTATAGTACACTGCTTAAATGGGAGTTGCAATGACTACAGTAGGAAGGTTAAATCCTAGAATAATGTACTACTTCAAAGTGTATCTGCAATGCTAGATTCAATACCAGTTTAAGATCTGATAAACACCTTCAAACCTTCCTTTAACCTTCAAATGATGTCTTCTTGATTCGGTATATGATCTGTTCATATGATCTTCAATATTCGCACATACCATGATCATACCACAATCCCCATACTTCATCTCACAAATGAGATCTTACATTTATACAAAACCTAAGACCAAATGTGTAGGTCAGCTCACTAAGAATATTATAATTAAATCAATTACAAATAAGTCTTGATGCGATACAACATGTTGTCTCAATACATTTACAACAATATCCAATCAATAAATCATCTCCATAATGTGTCGTGCTGATCTGGAATAGATAACGCATACTGATCCATAACCTAGACCTATCTGCTAGTAACAACAAATATGTCAAGCCAATTAGACCAATAACTAAAACACCAAAACCAAGTATCCAAACCATGTCTTAGACATAAATAAGTGATCTCTAGATGATAACAAGTCATCATCTATGTCCGTGAACCATATAACCCATCAGTGAGCATATACTGGTGACTATGCATAGGTCACTGACCTTGCCAGTGAATACAATGTGTCGGTTCAACAGTAAATCAACAATGTAGATCTCCAGAAGGATAAGTGTTGACATCAATGACAAAACCAATGCAACACATCCATAATACCAACAATCTCCCCCTTTGGCATTTATGGCAACACTAGATGGAAAAACATCTAAGTGCCGAAACAAAATGCCAAAAACCAAAAACCAACAATCTCTAGAATAGATCAATACTAGAAATCAAAACCAAAATACAAAGAGTATATATCTCTCCCCCCATGAATAATCTCTCCCAAGGAATAATGTTTTTCCATAGATATCTCTCCCCCTTTGACATCAAATTCCAAAGAAATTAAGAAGAAATACCAAAACATACAACCAACTAATCCCCCTAAGAAGTATCTCTCCTCCATCAAAGTCAAAAAATTATTTCTCTGTTAGTTTCTGTCGGTTTGATACCAATCTTCAATCATCTAAGTTTCTACCAGTGAAGGTATTACCCCAAGCTGCTCTTTGAGATATTCAAAGGTTTCCTTAGGCAAAGGTTTTGTAAAGATATCTCCAATCTGTTGGCATTTTGCATAGAGATTGCATTAATGATATGATTGTCATTGATGTCAATTGAACCAGTAATGATATTCATGTTATTGTTGATATTGTTGTTTCTTATATTGACTAGTAACTGGTAAGAAGAGATTTGTGGAAGATGCTGTAAACTAGTATGTAAAGTTTGTGAGTTGAACTAGTGAACCGGTGTAAAGGGCTAAACCTTTCTATGTAATGTAACCAGTAAACCCTATCAGTTGTTAAACCCTAACCGATCAAGTTTGATGGTTTATTATCTGATAAGCGGTAATGATGGAGACACATGTGATCATTGTATGAAGATATGTTCAAATTGTTTTGACGCGTTTGTTTCTTGTCTAGGGAAGGAGCAAAGTGGAATGCATCTAATGCACAACACGTGATGAGTTACAAAGTCCGATGAAGCGGTGATCATGGAGCGGTTGGAATTTTCTTGAAGAATGTGAAGACATTGTCATGATTTCTAATGGTCAAGATTGTATCGACTTGTTTTTCATCTCGATGATGAGAATCAGGTTTCTGTTATGTTACCAACCTAATTGATTTGTATGTAAGGTCAATGAAGTTGTTTGTAAAGAATGTTGGCAAGATTGATAGAAACCTGTTCAGTGTGTAGTTGCCTAACTAGGGAATGGATCTACACTTTGAGTGAAGGCAGATTGAAGCTTAGAAGGATTTGATCAAGCAAATGTAGTGCTACTCAGACAGATCAAGAAAACCTATTGTTTTCTAACAATTACAATAGAAGTGAAATCCCTTAACTGGGTAAGCTCTAACAAGCTTGGTTACTCATGAAATCCTCTAACAAGGTGGTCCATTAGCTTGGATTCTTAAATCCTCCATCAAGGTTACTCCTAACAGGGTATTGTGCTTTTCATCAAGGCATATTTGTAAATCCCTTAACCGGGTGATTCCTAACTGGAATTAGTTATTAACAGGACTTATTGTAAAGCTTTAACAGGCTTGGCTCCTAATAGGGCAAACTTCAGCAAAGTTCAGATAGTTATCCTTGTCAGTCTGATCTCACCATGGTTTTTACCTATTTGGGTTTTCCACGTATAAACATTTGTGTCAAGTGGTGAATTCTTTTGTGGTTGTGATCTTATTTGTTCATTAAGAGAAGAAGCTAAAAGAATATAAAAACCTAACCCTGAATATCAGAGATACAGATTTAAGAAGAATAGAGATAAATCATGTTACTATGTTGATGAAGGAGTTACTGATGATTCTAATGAAGAACTGGCAGACAATGGATGGGATTTTGCTGCAATAAAAGAAGATCAACCGACACCTATTGTTCCACCAGTAGAGTAGGCCCTGATAGCTAAAATTGAAGAAAATGATGAATGGATTGTAGATTTCAGATGTTCACATCATATGATTGGTTATAAAAGTAAATTCTTATCTTTTCAGGAATACAATGGAGGTCTAGTAAGATTTGGGGATGACAAAGCTTGTTTGATCAGAGGAAAAGGCACTATATCTTTTGATGGTAAGAACAATACTAACAACGTTTATTATGTTGAAGGTTTGAAGCATAATCTTTTGAGTGTTGGTCAATTAGTTGAAAAGTGATTTCGGTTATAATTCAAGAATTGTAAATGCAAAATCATGAATAGAACTGGTTTGGAGATTACAACCAGTAATCAGACTAGAGGTAATATCTTTCATTTGAATAACAATGAAAATACATGCTTAATTGCACATATTGATGAAAGTTTATTATGGCATAAAAGACTATGTCATGTGAATTTTTATTGCATTATAAAGATTAGTTCATCTAAGGCAGTAAGGGATTTACCTAAGATTGTAAAACCTCTTAATCCGGTATGTAAGGAATGTCAAATGGGAAAGCAAGTTAGAACAACTTTTAAGAGTATTTATGAGAAATCCAATAATGTTCTTGATTTAATTCATACTGATTTGTATGGTCCGACAAGAACAAGAAGTCTACAGGGAGATAGATACTTTATGCTAATAATTGATGATTATTCTAGAATTTGTTGGGTTAATTTTCTCAGGGAGAAATCAAAAGCTTTTGGGAGATTCAAATTATTCAAGGCACTGGTAGAGAATGAAACCAATAAGAAAATCAAATGTTTGAGATCAGATCAAGGAGGTGAATTTACATCTAAGGAGTTCAATACATTTTGCAAAGCGAATGGAATTAAAAGACAAGTATCAGCACCCCGGACACCTCAACAAAATGGAGTTGTGGAAAGGAAGAATAGAACTATTCTGGATGCAACTAGGCTAGAAGCATGATATCAAAAGCAAATCTACCTCATGTGTATTGGAGAGAAGCAGTGAATACAACTATTTACACTTTCAACAGAGTTCACATCAAAGGTGAAACCGATAAGACACCTTATGAATTATGGTTTGTTAATATTCCTACTCTTAAATACTTCAGAATATTTGGAAGCAAATGCTACATTAGGAGAGATGAGCATATTGGTAAATTTGATCCTAGAAGTGGTGAAGGAATATTTCTTGGTTATTCATCTAAGAGAAAAGCATATATATGTTTTAATAAAAGATTGTAGAAAATCATTGAGAGTGCAAATGTGAAGATATATGAACACTTTAGAGGAAATTCAAGGTCTATGGATTCTGAACCGATAGTTGAGATGATCATAAATGAACCTATACAGAGTGCACCGGTATAGAATGTGGATCTAGTCACACCGACATCATCAGAGAATTCCACAATGACTAAAGAACAAGAACAAGTGAACACACCCAGGTATGTAAGACTGAATCACTCTAAAAGTCAGATAATTGGGAATAAGTATCAAGGAGTTATGACAAGAGGAAGACTGACAAATGAAGAGGTATGTTTAATTTCTCAAATTGAACCAGTGTCTATTATTGAGGCATGTGAAGATAAACATTGGATTAAAGCTATGGAAGATGAATTAGAACAAATTGAAAAGAATAATACATGGACATTGGTTCCCCGACCTAAAGACAAAAATGTAATTGGAACTAAATAGGTATTCAAAAATAAACTTAATGAAGATGGTAAGGTAATCAGAAACAAAGCAAGATTAGTGTGTAAAGGATATTCACAGAAAGAGGGTATTGATTACAATGAAACCTTTGCATGAGTAGCTAGAATTGAGGCAGTGGATTATTTCTTGCATTTGCAGCCCACAAGAACTATAAAGTATATCAAATGGATGTAAAATGTGCATTTCTGAATGGTGATCTTGAAGAGGAAGTTTACATTGAACAGCCTGATGGATTCTCATTAACAAATGATAAATATATGGTTTGCAGATTAAGGAAATCTTTATATGGATTGAAGCAAGCTCCTAGAGCTTGGTATGCTAGATTGGACAAATATCTTTTGAAGCTTGGTTACACTAAAGGTAATGCTCACAGCAAATTATATTTCAAAGTGACTAATGAAGACATCTTGGTTATTGAAGTTTTTGTTGATGACACCATTTTTGGAGGAAAAGATGGATTCTGTAAAGATTTTTCTAATAAAATGCAGGAAGAATTTGAAATGTCTATGATTGGGGAGATAAAATTATTTTTAGGATTGCAGATTTCACAGATTGATACAGGTATATTCATATGTCAAACAAAGTACTTGAAGGAACTACTGAAGAAATTTGGTATGGAAAACTCTAAACCGGTAAGTACTCCTATGACTACAACTGATAAATTGATATT